>NC_088791.1:65373231-65653231 GCF_011386835.1 Chrysemys picta bellii
CTAGATGACCTCCTGGATTCCACTCATTGGAATCTAGAACGATTCCCTCCTAGGTAACACCCGGGGCAGCCAGGGCAGGGCAGGGCACGGCCTGCTCCCCTGGAGCGTTAGGGCTTTCAGGAGTCAGAGGTGCCAGCGGAGCATGTTGTACATTAAAGCAGCGAAGGCAGTTGGGGGGCAGAGGAATTGGGTGCTTTGCCATTGTACTTGATCAGCTCAATTTGAAAATTCTTTCAAAGGAAATCCAGATGTATACATCTGACTGGGGTACATGTACACACATACACACGCACACTCACATACACACACTCATGTGCACATACACGTACACACATGTACACATACACATATATACAAAGGTACACATACACGCACACACGCTGTCCCTGGAGCACCCCAGGATGCGACTGACGGGGTGGCTGGCTATTATGGGGGCACAAGGGGGCTGGGAGAAAATAATCAAGAAGAACTTTTGCTGAAAATGCAAACCTAAGCCGGAAATCTGTGCAGGGCTGGGCTCAGCGAAAATGATCTTTTGAGCTGCTCTTATTAACCGTGGTCCTGTACTTCCTGGTTTGCGTCGGACCCAGGCAGGAGACTGGGCTGCTCTCAGCTGTAGAAGCCATTGGAATGACCCAGGTCGGAATGAGCCAGGCCCTCAGAGCCTTCTGCCACCAATCGCCCCAGCAGTAAGGACCGAGAGACGCTAAACAGGCAGACAGACAAGGAAACAGTGGCCCTGGCTACAGGTGTGTGTGTGGTGCAAACGGATGAACACCAGTTGCTGGCTGAAGGCACAACCTTAATTCCTGCATTTCCTGTCTGTCAGCTATCGTTCGCTTGGCAGCCTGAGCTCCGATTTCTAACGCAGCGTTTTGCTCTGACCTATTGTGGTTCTCATGTCCGGGGGCGCCTTGGCCCCTGGTATCAGGAGCGGTGCTAAGGAGGCTGCTTTTCAAAGGTCCTTAAGTAGGGTTGTCAACTTTCTACTTGCACAAAACCAAACGCCCTTGACCCAACCTAGGGTGACCAGATGTCCCGATTTTATAGGGACTGTCCCGATTTTTGGGTCTTTTTCTTATATAGGCTCCTATTACCCCCCTCCCCCCACCCACCCACTGTCCCGATTTTTCACATTTGCTGTCTGGTCACCCTAACCCAACCCCTTTCATGCCCTTCCCCAAGGCCCCACCCCCACTCACTCCAGCCCAGCCCACCTCCCTCAGTCGCTTGCTCTCACACCCTCACTCACTTTCACTGGGCTGGGGCTGGGGGTTGTAGTGCAGGGAGGGGTGAGGGCTCCGGTGGGGATGCGGGCTCTGGGATTGGGCTGGAGATTAGGGGTTTGGGGTGCCAGAGGGGGATCCGGGCTGGGGCAGAGGGTTGGGGTGCAGAGTCTGGGAGGGAGTTTGGGTGCGGGAGGGGGCTCAGGGCTGGGGTAGGGGATTGGGGTGCGGGTGGGGGTGTGTGGTCTGGGAGGGATTAGGGTACAGGAGGGGGTTCCGACCTGGGGCAGGGGGTTGGGGTGCCGGGTGTGAGGTCTGGGAGGGAATTTGGGTGTGGGAGGGGGTTCCGACCTGGGGCAGGGTTTCTGGGTGCGAGCTCCGGTCAGGCGGCGCTTACCTCAGCCGGCTCCTGGTCAACGGCACACCGGCACTAAGGCAGGCTCCCTTCCTGCCCTGGCTCCGCAGGGCTCCCAGAAGCAGCCAGCACGTCCCTGCAGCCCCTAGGAGGAGGCATGGCCAGGCAGCATTGTGTGCTGTCTGCGCCCACAGGCCCCGCAGCTCCCATTGGCCATGGTTCCCGGCCAATGGAAGCTGCAGAGCCGGCACTCGGGATAAGGCCATCGCGTGGAGCTTCCTGATCGCCCCTGCGCCTAGGGGCTGCAGGGACGTGCCAGCCACTTCCGGGAGCCCCGCGGAGCCAGGTCAGGAAGGGAGCCTGCCTTAGCCCCGCTGCGCCACCGACCGGCCAGACTTTTAATGGCCCGGTGGGCACTGCTGACCGGAGCTGCCAGGGTCCCTTTTCGAGCAGGCGTTCTGGTCGAAAACCCGACACCTGCCAACCCTGTGTCGAAGGCCCTGATTTGTGAGTGAGCTAAGCCTCCAGCCTCCTGCGCTAAATGAGCTCCCTTAACCTTTTCCTGCACCCCATCCCCACCCCCCCCTTTACCTGCTTCATCTGCCCGGTGTGGGGTGTTGTGACCCTAGAGCGTGAGTTCCCTGCCACAGGGCCTGTCCTCTTGTCCCTGGGGGTGCAGTGTCCAGTCCTAGGCACCCTGCCTCCAGACTGGGTGTGACGAAGTGGGAATGGTCTTATGTTTTCTCTGAATAATGTGGGTGCCTCAGTTTCCCCTGTGCATTTCTTAAGTATCTAGGTGATGGAATAAGGGTGTGATTGTTGCAGAGCCCGAGAGGGCAGGGGTGTGCAGGGGTCTCCACAGAGAATGGCCGACACCCTGTCTCCTGGCAACTGATGGCCTGGGCCCCTCCCCTGCAATGTGCCAACTGAAGGTGTTGGAGAACAAAGAGATCAGGTGACCTCCTGGCCCAGGAAAGAGACAAAGGCTGGAGGGTTTCAGTTTGGAGCTGGCTGGGGAAACAGAGGGAGGCCCAGCACCGGGGTCTGGGCCCCCTACCCCCAAGATGGACCTGACTGAGGGGTCCTGTTCTCTGTACCTACACGCACTGTTTTGGACTGTGTTCCTGTCATCTAATAAACCGTCTGTTTTACTGGCTGGCTGAGAGTCCCGGTGAATTGCAGGAAGTGGGGGGTGCAGGGCCCTGACTCCCCCATCCTCCGTGACAACTGGGGCCTCCGGGTAACGTAGGGTGACCAGATGTCCCGATTTTATAGGGACAGTCCCGATTTTTGGGTCTTTATCTTTTACAGACTCCTATTACCCCCCACCCCTGTCCCGATTTTTCACATTTGCTGTCTGGTCACCCTACGGTAACGCTGCAGTAGGAAGATGTCACGGGTTGCTGTTATTACTGTCTGAGTCGTGTTATCATTATCTGTCCTCCGGCTTTGGGTGGGTCCATGCTGCGGATTTGCTTGTGTCCCACAGTGTCTAATGGGGTTGGAATCCCGCAGGTTTGTTATCCTGGGGGAGCTCAGCGTCAGTGTGACCAGTGCCAGGGACACATGCGTGTGTGTTCTCCTGGCCACATGGAGCCCACCCGGGCCGCCCTGTTCTGGGCACACCCTGGATCTGACTGTCAGCCGAGGGCCGAGCACTGGGCATATAACCAATGTTCTGACTTGACCCCAGCCTCATGGCCCGGCGATCCTGGCCTGTCCTCCCTCCCCCCCACCTCCCCCCCACTCCCGGGGACAAACACCCACAAAGATGGTTGGCCTGGAGGGGGTTTGGCTCCTGTAAGTTTTCAAGAGATGCTGGCAGGGCTGGACCGCAAACCACAGGACAAGGGGCCACTGAGCACAATCACATGGTGACCGCAGCCACAAGCTACTCCCCATCCCTGCTGGATGAATGTCAGGTGAGACACAGAGACAGCGCTTGGGAGCCACAAACGCTCTGCCAGCTGGGCAAAGCTGGGAATGTGACAACAAGACAACACACCTGCCTTCAGGTGCTTTGGGTGGAAGTTCCTGATTGCATGGGTGGGTCCCTTTAAGACGTTCAGCTTGTGTATTTCCAGGGTGAGAACTGGGGCTGACAGGGCCAGCAGGCCGGTGAGGAGCAGGAGACAAGGGCACCGGGCAGCTGCAAAAGGGAAGAGCCGGTGAGAAGCTGGGAACACAAACCCGCCCTTCAGGAGCCGCGACTCCCAGTTCCCTCTGCCAGGACAGTGCCCCTGGAGCAGCCAGCTAAGAGCACGCTCCGCTGCTCCGCGCTCACAGCAGCCCAGAGGGGAGGGGAGCTGGGGAGCCAGGCGGGGCGATTGGGAATGTGGGGGCAAGGTGATGACCGGAGTAAGGGGAATTATGGGAGAGAAGAGCATTGGGGGAGGAGTGTCTGGCCTGCTCTGCCCATGGCCTGTCTCCCAGGGCCCAGCCCACGCCCCGTGCTGCCCAGCCAGCATCCCTGGCTCACTGTGGCTCTGCAGGGCGCAGTGGGATCAGCCAATGCTGCTGAAGAAGGAAGATGAACATGCCCCTTTTCTGTTGGCAGCTTGCGTGTAACCTCATGGCCTGGGAATGGGACTGGCATCAGTGCCAGGTGCGGCTCAGGAACAAAGAACAGGGATTTCGCTGGCCAGACCACTGTCTAACGTCCCAGGTCCCCATCCCCCCGTGTGCTCTGAGGGGAGTGTGAGAAGCTGCCCGTGGCGACAGGCAGGGGCCGGCCAGGAGCCCCGGATTGGGAGGGAGCCGGGAGATTTCAAAGCATATTCAAATGTTTCCTATGAAAGGATTGATCGGCACAAGCTGAATGATGGTGTCACACGGAGCAGCTCCACGGTGATGCCGAGGGAGGGGGCACTGATCCCCTCAGAGAACTGGGCCCTGCTGACTGCAGGGGCAGGACGGATGTAGAGATGAAGAGCCAGGCTCTGTGCCAGGTGGCATGGGAGCACCAGGGGCCTCTTTCCTCCCCTCCCCCTGGCTGTGCAGGAGTGGGGCAGGGTTCCTACCTTGGGCCCAGACAGCACTAGGGAAAGGGACCAGTCCTTGCACCAGGCCTGCGGGCCGCCATAGGGGCATTGTCCTCCGCCAAGGGGTGCGGCCAGACTCCTAGCTAACTAGTGTGCAAGCTGCCATGGGACCATGTGCTAGCTGGGGAAACAGGCTGCATTTTACCACACAAGCAGTGGGATGCATTCGGCCCAGTGGTCTGGGGCCTCCCCACCCGGTCCCTGCTAGCACATGGCTCCAGCCAGCAGGGTCCTACCCCACGAAGATGCCCTCGGCCCCAGCCCCTGGGCACCATTCTTTAATTTAAATGAAGTGCTGCAGAATCCAGGGACCTGGCCGCAGCATTTAGGCCCAGCGTGATACCCCATAGATGGGGGCTGCCACAGGATGCCCTGGTATGAGGCACCGCACTCCTGCTCCAGGAGTCTGCACGTGGCCAGGCAGAGCTGCGGGCAGAGCCTTCAGTCTCAGGCGAGGAGCGGCTCCGCCTGCAGTGGGAGTGGGATAGACGCTGCCTCTGCCCTACAGGCTCTCTGGATGTGGTCCAGAGGGCAGGGGGCCCAAGGACTCCTCTCTCCCAGCACTAAGGGCCCAAGTCTCTCCTCCCGCTCACATCTCCTCTTTCTCCTTCCCCGGAAAATCCCTCTGGCCCCAGTCTCTCCTCCCCCCGACCCCAAACGGAAGGGCTGGTGGCCCGGAGATTTACTCTGGCAGGGAACAAAGGGCCCATCCCAGCAGCCCTGCATGCCCTGCCTGTGAACCTGGTAATGCCAGGCATGTTCTCCAGCAGCGTGGTGCCCATGGGAGCACCCGGAGAGACAGTGACAGCAGGGCACAGAATTACCATCTGCAGACTTCACTGCTTAGAAGTGTGTGTTTATTTCAAAGCCTGGATCCCGAGGCAGGGCCATGCAGAGGGTGTTTGAGAAGCTCCCGCCATGCTTGGGATTTCACCTTTCCAGTGACCTCTAGGCCTGCTCTTCGCATCGCCGAGCTAAAATGACGCGGAAGAGTCACTCCAGCCGAACGCTGGTGCATGGGAGTCAGCCCAGCGGAGAAAGGCCCAGTGGAAAAAAGCTCAGAAAGTCTGCAGGGAGGGAGAGGAGAAGGAAAGTGGCCCCGTTTCCTGGGTAACCCTGATACTTCCCCCAGCAAGGCCTGTGAGAGCGGGCGGGAGGTTTGGCCATGACATACTCTGACCCTTTTCCCTCCCTTCGTGGAGCAGGGGTTGGCCTCACTGCAGACAGGAGGGTGGGGAAGGGGTGACTAACAGTAGGACGCTGGTTTGATGAGGATGGCGGAGGCTTGGCTGTTCCCGCTACAGAAACTACCCCAAGTGATGCTCCCTTTGACGTTCAGTCGAACAGAATAACAAGCCGAGTACCACCAGCCCCCACCAGAGCTAGACGCACAGTTCCCACCGTCAGTGTCCTGATCCAGGTCTTTAGCAGAGAACTTCATGTTGTCATGCACGGTGGTAGGATTGTTTGAAGTCATGGCGTCCCCTGCAATCCCAGTGTAAGAGCCCAGCCTCAGCCTGTAGCCTTTGGACTCGTCTTCCAGACTGAAGAGGTTGTACTCTGCATATTTCATGGTGCCGGATGAATCGTGGATGACAAACCTGACCTGGTAGACCTTCAGCTTGGCGATCCGATAGATGTACTCCGTCCCCAGCCAGTAGTCATCCTGCACGTTGCCAAAGCCGTACTTGTAGGTGCTCCAGGACTCAGCCCATCTGTGTGTCGTGCCGGTTCTGCTGGAGAACCGTCCAGCCCTCACTGGTGCTGTTCAGCTCTCAGTAGACCTCGAATTGATGGAGTCCTGTGGGCTGGATGACAAAGACGCCACTGACCCTGTTCCAGGTTATCTCGCTGAAGTCCTTGGACCAGGCTGTGGGCAAAACGAGACAAGTTGTCAAGAACAAAACCTCATGGAACAAAACCCCGCTAAGAGTTACGATCACAGTGGAGTTTCCATAAAATCTTTCCTTGGCCTCCTTTCCAACTCCTCCGCCGAGGAATAGCAGCTGCATCTTGGCCAGATCAGGCTGCACTGAGGAGTCCTGGAGGTGAGCTCTGGTCTCTAGCCTCGCGCCAGACTGATGTCCCCATAGCTGTGTCTGAGGGAATTCTCACCGCTGGCACTCTGCTCCCAGATCTCTGCAGTGTGTGTGTGTGTGTGTGTGTGTCACCCCTGTGAGGGGTGACAATGCAAGCGGGACACACTTACCACTTACCCTGGGCTACCCGCATGTCACTGGCTCTGCTGCGCCGGAAGCTCCCTTTCCCCTGATCTGTGTGGGGAGGAGAGAGCCGAGTGATGTGAGGGTTTTACAGAGGATATTCCCAGCTCCACAGCTGGGCGTATTCTCAGCACATTCGCCTCCCTGTCCCTCCGCTGGCCCAGCTGTAGGCCTCAGTTATCCGCTGGGCACTGGGGCGCCTCTCCCTGCTGGATTGCTCCAAACTCTGACACCTCCGGGGAGGCAGGAATTCACCCAGAATCCCTCCAGAGCAGAGACCCACCCTGGTACCCCCCTCAGCCTGGCCACAGCCCCGCGTCGCTGCCAAGAACCATCAGCAGGAGGGGGCCGGGCACCAATCCCAGAGGCCTGATAGGCTCTGCCTGCATCGGGCACCAACAGGCTCCTTCCCTCTGGGCCAGGACCCGTTCGCACATGCGCAGGGCGGCTCCCTGGGCCCAGCTCCCAGCCCTGAGCTCAGGCTCCCCTGGGCCCTGCTGTGTCCCTGCAGGGACAGCACATGGCTCTCCGACAGCCCCTTCTCGAAGGATTTCCTGCCAGCTCTCCAGCCAGCCAGGGCTCTGAGGGACGGGGCGGGAGGCCAGCTTCTCCTGTGTGCCCATCCCCAGCCAATCCCCGAAGGCAGGGCCAGCCCACAAAGCACTGCTGCTGATCTGTCCAGTGCGGGTGTCATGACTTCGACTAACCCAGACTCCCCTTAGCTGCTCTACCTGGCTCCCGTCTGCTCCCCTCCAGTCTGGCCCAAATGCAGCCACCAAACTCACCGCCCGCTCCCGTGGCTCTGCCCACACCACCTTGTGCCTTCCATTCCCATCCCTGGCTCTGCAGCTCCTCCTGCAGCAGCTTCCAGCCCCTGCGCCTCCCCTCGAGCTCTGCACAGCCCTGCCCTGCCTAGCTCTAGCTCTGTGTTAATTCTGCACCAGTCGCCCTATGCCTGAGAACCCCCATCTCATCCCGTCTGCCCCTGCCTGGCTGGGGCCCACGCTGCACCAGTTCACTCCTCCACGCCCCCTCTGCTGCCCAAGGCAACCAGCACCTCCTGGCTTTGTCCCATGCTGCTCCCTGCACTGCAATGGGCCAGCCCCTGTGCCCCCCCGAACCTCCCTCCCTCCCTCCCCTCCCTCAAACCGCCAAAGAGCTCAGCGTGGTTTGAATAGAGAGCTACGGTTGGATTGTAATTTCTCCCAGTGGCTTCAGGCCTCCATAATCTCCAGGCAGCCAGTGAGTGACGTCCTGGGGCCCCAGGGCTGGCAGGGACCCCTAGGGCCAGGGGGGAGGGCTATAGAAGCAGACACATGACACACCTGCCTTCAGGTGCTTTGGGTGGAAGTTCCTGATTGCATGGGTGGGTCTCTTTAAGATGTTCAGGTTGTGTATTTCCAGGGTGAGAACTGGGGCTGACAGGGCCAGCAGGCCGGTGAGGAGCAGGAGACGAGGGCACCGGGCAGCTGCAAAAGGGAAGAGCCGGTGAGAAGCTGGGAACACAAACCCGCCCTTCAGGAGCCGCGACTCCCAGTTCCCTCTGCCCGGGAACGGCACAACCGAGAGCTGGGACTGCTGGACCCTCCCGCCTCGCCCAGCACAGCCTGGCACTGCCGCCCTTGCCCGTCACTCTGGCTGGGCAGCCGGCCACCGGCCAGGCATGCACGGGGCAGAGAGGAGACGCTAGGAACCGGCCCCGTTGGGACAGACTCCCAGGAGGGGGGCGGGTGCTGAGGAGTTTGGGACTCGCCCTGGAGAAATGTTCCCACCCCACAGAGACACCCCTGTGCCATGGAAATAACCGGGCAGGGGAGGGCGGGAGAGTGGGTGAGAGAAAGGGAAAATGGAGATTGGAGCTGGGGGAGCACTGAGTCTCCTGGGAGAAGGGACCTGAGGGGTGGGGCTTGGGTGGGCACTGAGACCCCCAGGGAGGGGGGACCTATAGGGGGGTGAGGGCTAGGTAGGCACTGAGAGCTCCGTTGAGGGGGGGCCTTGAGGGGTGCGGTGTGGCTGGGCACAGAGAGCTGGAGGGAGGGGGGCCTGTGGGGTGGGGCCTGTGTTGGCACTGAGAGTCCCAGGGAAGGGAATCATGGGGTGAGGGTGTGGCTAGGTGGGCACTCAGAGACCCGGGAGGTGGGGCTGAGTGGGGGGGACTGGCCAGGGGCACTCAGAGCCCTGGTGGGGGGCTGTCCAGTGGGGGCAGTCACAGCCCCAGGAGGTGGAGAGGGGCACTCAGGGGCACTCAGAGACTCGGGAAGTGGAGGGGGCTGAGGGGAGGGACTGGCCAGGGGCACTCAGAGCTCGGGGGCGGGGCTGTCCAGGGGGGGCACTCACAGCCCCAGGAGGTGGGTGGGGGAGGGGCACACAGGATTTCAGGAATTCCCTGGCAGTGAAGAGCTGCTGGCGGCAGGGAGGAGCCAGACGTGACAATCCCCACTTGGGATCCCTGGCTGGGCTAGTGACTATGGGGGCCCATGGCCAAGCTGCAGCGGAAGGTGACCTGAAGGAAATGCCTCAGCCTCGGCCTCCTGCTAGGAAGGGCCTGGGCCAGACAATGACCCACCGCGCAGTGTCCCAGCTCCCTGCCCCACACCTGCGGGGCACGACCCCTCCTCTGTAGGGAGGTTGGCATGTACCTTAGTGCTGCTTCCTCCATCCCCAAAGGCCTCTCCCAGCCAGTCTCTGGCAACCCCTGCCGTTCAATACGCACATTACCCTGCTGTGACATACCGGGGGGGGGAACCCCTCAGGGGTGGGGGGCTGTCACACAGCTGGGCAATTTAACCCGGCTGGGCAGGGGTGACTGTCTCCCTGGAGCTGGGGTCTCTTCTCCTCTGAGTCTCAGCCCAGGTGTCTCTCTGACCTTCCCCCCAGTAGCGCTCCACGTTGAGTTCCAGCCCCACATTCGCACCCACAAGTGCTGGTGGGTTCCAATCCCAGCTGAACACGCCCACCCGGCCCTAGTGTGGAGCAGAAGGGCCCAGCGCTGCCCCACAGACCCTCTGGCTCTCCGAGCCCGCTCTTACCCATCACCGCAGCACGTCTGGCCCAGGCTGAACGCTGCTGCTCTGTGCAGAGAGGCTGGCACTTCTCGCTCCTGCTGTACGAGGGGCAGGTGCTGCTACCGACTGCTCCCCCTAACCCCCGCCCTGCTGCGCTCTGGGGATGCTGCCCTGCTGTGGAGCTCTCAGGTGTCTTGAACTGGAATTTGTTTGGAGAGAAACTGCTAAGGAGCCTTATCAGCCCCGAGCAGAGAGTACCTGGGAGCCTGCCTGGGTCGGGCGGGTCTGGTACAGCCTCCCCGCAGATAAGGCTCTTCCCTGGACCTGCCACCCATTGGAATCTGGAACGATTCCCTCCGAGGTAACACCTGGGGCAGCCAGGGCAGGGCAGAACTCGGGGCTGGTAGTGCCCGGGCCAGGCCAAGGCCCTACCACTCAACCATTATTCCTGCCAATGTGTGACACGAACAGGCCAAATGGGTGACACACGCCTGCAAACAGCTGGGCTTTGGTGCTCCCCCTGCCGTAGCTGACGGGTTCTAACGGGCTGAAGGATGTTCTCTTGCTGGGTGCTTTAAATAAACAAAACTAGAGCTGCACATTCCAGCCCACAGAGGTGCCACTGCCCATCCCCTATGGCCTGCAGACCCCAGAAGTTGTGTTGCAAGCCCCACGCAGTCAGGCCCCAGCGGGAGCCACGGGCTCCCAGCACCCTGCATGCTTTGGGCCAGGTCCCTACTGCAGATGCACCCTGCCACCGCCAGCTTCCCCGGGCCCCCGTTTCTCTGCCTGGCCCACAGCTGACCCCCACATGGTCAGGAAAAGCCATCAAGTGCCCCAGACACATTCAGGCTTCTTCTCTCCAATGAGTCCCAGAGATGGGGCACCGGCTGATTCATCACCTGCCTGAGAGCAGGCAAATGTGTGAGATTTGTGTGTCCTGGTGACATTAAAGCTCACAGTGTAAAGTGCCTCTGCTTGGCAACTCCCTCCCCTCTCGGTCAGAGATGGGTCGCCCTTCCCGGCCCTTTGCGAAGCCCGTCTATATGCGCAGCGTTCGGGGAGGGCTGAGGCAGGAGCGGGGGGTGCTTGGCGGAGTCTATTTTGGGAGATTAGGGGTGGCAGAGTGCTTTATTTGCAGTTTTCTTTCTTTCTTCCACTGCCTGGGGACTGTAGCAGGGAAGGCAGTATCAGATACTAGGGTGGTGGGCACCCTGATCAAAGCCGGGACAGACAGACAGACAGATGTGCTGCAGTTCCGTATTTACCTGGGTTTGGTGTTGGAGTTGAAGGCCAGAGCGCCTAGAGTCTGGGATCGACGTTCTAGCCTGGCTCACAGTTGCAGTCCAGATAACCACAGCAGCCGGTCCTTGGACCGTTCATCTGAGCCTCTCGTGGCATTTGTGCAGAACTCCTCACCCCCAGGAGCCGCTGAGGCCAGGAACACCGCCAGGCTCAATAAGGGATCGGATATTTGTGTGCCCAGCCAGAACCTCCAGGGTTGGACGTGTTACTGCTGCACGTCCTGGAAGGGACATTGACCCTCCAGCTCCGGGGCGTTAGCTGGTCTCTGGCTAGGACCTCCCTGTACCTTCCTATGCAGCATCCGGCCGTTGTCAGACACCAGAAGGATCCCAGCTCAGCTGTGGTCTGGCGTTTCCCCTGCTCCTCCTGGGTCAGGGCATTACCCAGCTCTAACTAAAGGGCCTGAGATGGGGCAGATCATCCCACATCTGTTCCTGTGGGGTTCTCACCCCTTCCGGTGCAGCAACCAGTGCTGGTTGCTGTCTGAGAAGGTCACTGGCCCAGGTGGACTTTGGGTCACAGCCAGGCTGGCAATTGCCACATCTCTACGTGTGCTTTTCTGGGAAAACCCCTTTCCTTGTACGCTTGGGATGCGGTGCCCGATGGGGGAGGTGGCATGTGGGAGGGAAAGTAGCCTGGGCCCAGATGCTGCCAGGAGCTCAGGGTGGGCACTGGGGATCCCGTACTGCTGCCTGCAGTGACAGCCTGACCCCTAGTGGCTGCAGTTCATTGCTGCAGTGTGTGCTGAGAGTGGGAGACAGGCGCACCCAAAGCATGAGGCAGGAGAGGAGAGGAGTCGGGGAAGGGGCAGCCTTTCCCAGCTCTGGTTCTGCTGATCGCTGTGGCTATCATCCCAGCAGAGGACGAAGTGGCCAGTTTAGTCCCTTTGGGACTTGGTTCATTGCTTACTGGTAAGGGACTTGCGTGAGTCTCACTGCTCCAGCCCAAATTTGAGCTTCTGTTTGCATTGCTCCTTTGTGTCTGTGGCATAATTTTATTCTTTCTTTGCTCTTGTGTTCTCATTAGCTCACGGGCTGAACTCTGGTGCTGTTGACGGGACCAGTATCATTTATCTGAAATATTTATCAGCTACTTCTCTCACTGTTGGAAATTGTCATTGGAATCAACAACACTGGAATTTGATTTTTCTGTTCTGAAAATGAAACAAGTTATGTTTAAACAAATTTTAAAATATCCAAATATCAGTAAATCATTTCCCATAGTACAGCCGTTTGCTATGAAGTGGTTTTAAATTCAATGTTTAAGACACAGGACATTTTAACACAGGACATATCAGTATGCAATATTTAAAGAGTGAAAGCTGCATATGGTCAATCATTTAATTTTGCCATAACAAGAAATAACAACTGTTTTGTTACCACAGATATACACAAAAATATAGACTGAATCTTGAATATGTTCCTTTTTTATTTTCCAGAATTTAGACCTTGGGTGCAGAATTGGTAGAATGAAAAGAGACGCAAAAAAATTATGTTAAGAGGAAACAGACACAGTTTAATGAAAGTTAATCATAAAAAGACTCTGCTTGCCCATGTCAAAGTTAGAATCAGGACTCACAATTTTGTCAAGACCACTCTGTTTATTAGCACAGAGCTCTGCTAATACATTCAGATAATATGAGCCCCCATGGAAGACCCAAACAGTCTTATTTATAGAGATAAAAGGGTGCGAACTAAACAAAGGGACAGAGAGCAAAATTGTAAAATTTGCATGGGGCACAATATGCATATCCTGCTTCCTTATTAACTCTTATCGATCTAAGGCTAATGCTTCACCAATTGCCCTTACGTGGGGCAATTCATTAAGCAGTTAATGTCTGCTTTCCTGCCCCCTGGCTTGCAGCATTTCTCATTTCTACTTAAAGGTACATACAGCATTCTTTAATTCATTCTATTTCTTTAATAGAATTCATTTCACTTTCACAATCCCTCCTTTTGGTCAAGTTTACGCAAAGACCAACAATTATTGGGTTCCACACATTAATCATTCTTTATCTCTTCATTCATCAGTGATATTTAACATCATCATATTAGCACTCTGTTTTGGGGCGCCTAGACCTGGGTGGTATACCTTACACAATTCTGGATACAAACAGGAGATTAACTGAAAACATACAAAAATCATTAGGATTCTAAACAGGATAGTCAGGGCTCCCTGAAACAACCAGTTTCCTATGCCAGAGACATTGAACAGGTTACTTAGCCACTTCCATAAAGAACTCGGCTCTTCATGGGGAAGATATGCGATTTGTTCTAAGTGACTAGCGCGATCTATTACCTCATTGATGTCATCAGGTATGAATCATAGAATATCAGATTTGGAAGGGACCTCAGGAGGTATCTAGTCCAACCCCCTGCTCAAAGCAGGACCAATTCCCAGCTAAATCATCCCAGCCAGGGCTTTGTCAAGCCTTACCTTAAAAACCTCTAAGGAAGGAGATTCCACCACCTCCCTAGGTAACCCATTCCAGTGCTTCACCACCCTCCTAGTGAAAAAGTTTTTCCTAATATCCAACCTAAACCTCCCCAACTGCAACTTGAGACCATTACTCCTTGTTCTGTCATCAGGTACCACTGAGAACAGTCTAGATCCATCTTCTTTGGAACCCCCTTTCAGGTAGTTGAAAGCAGCTATCAAATCCCCCTCATTCTTCTCTTCTGCAGACTAAACAATCCCAGTTCCCTCAGCCTCTCCTCATAAGTCATGTGCTCCAGCCCCCTAATCATTTTTGTTGCCCTCCGCTGGACTCTTTCCAATTTTTCCACATCCTTCTTGTAGTGTGGGGCCCAAAACTGGACACAGTACTCCAGGTGAGGCCTCGCCAATGTTGAATAGAGGGGAACGATCACGTCCCTCGATCTGCTGGCAGTGCCCCTACTTATACAGCCCAAAATGCCATTAGCCTTCTTGGCAACAAGGGCACACTGTTGACTCATATCCAGTTTCTCGTCCACTGTAACCCCTAGGTCCTTTTCTGCAAAACTGCTTCCTGGCCATTTGGTCCCTAGTCTGTAACAGTGCATGAACACACAACGTTCTTTTCCAATGAGAGCACAGATCCCTCCTTTGGCCGCCAGCACTATGTCCAATGCCTGATGGTTTTGGAGGGCCATCTGTCGGATCACCCCTGTTTCTTTGGCCAGGGTTTTTAAACTCTCTCCAGTTTCATTTGCCATTATTTCAACTACTGCTTGTAACCGCAGGAGCCTTTTTGCATGGTGTATTACTCCCCCAAGTGGGATAAGGGAACCGCCAATGGCCTCTTCACAGGTCAAGGGGCTTATGTTATTTACATACCATTGGACATCTGGTAAGTCCCTTCTTCTTCGCCTGAAATTACGAAGGCGTTCTCGTGGGAAGGACCCTAGCACTCCGAATTGTGGGAAGAGTCGGGCGGGATAATAGATACCTGACCAGTTAGCTGGTAACACAGTATAAGCTTTGGTCCCACAAACCCAATGATGGCCTATTAAGGCTGGAAAGGGTTGGTTGCATCCATTTGTCACATAGGTGCCTACAAAGGGGGAGTAATATCCTTCGAAGGGCACAGGGTATTGTTTTCACTAAGATTACTGTAGGGGGAACATAAGATTGATTTTTCTGTTTGATCCCAGGTCGAGAAAAAATTCATATCCCCATACCCGGCCCGCCACTCTTTAGTTTTGTTCGAATAATCCCATACAC
This sequence comes from Chrysemys picta bellii, assembly GCF_011386835.1. NCBI lineage: Eukaryota > Metazoa > Chordata > Testudines > Emydidae > Chrysemys > Chrysemys picta. The sequence continues at coordinate 65,388,091 of NC_088791.1, forward strand.
CATTGGTCACAATATGCTGAAGGCAACGGCTTTTTCCCAGATCCAGCCCTGTCCCATTACACACCCGACACCAATGACCTTTTCCCTCCACCACACTTATCCATTTAGAGACATTTATTCCCACTGCTTCCCAAGTGTCATTGTTGTTCCGTGTTTTGTTAAACGGATGAGGTCCTCCAGTGAGGTCTGAGGAATTGAGTGGGATTGCCAGGACAGGAACACAGCTTGAGAGTGGGCTGGGATGTGGCTGCAGACCCAGCAATTAGAAATAGTAAGGGTCTGAGCTATCCACACTTGCTGCTGGATAAAAGAATTGTCATTGTGGACTCCCCAGACCTTAAGACACCAGCAGCCGAGGAACAGGCGCCACCAGAGGCGCATGTTGGAGGCAAGGCCCTTCTGGTTCTGACAACCTCAACTGAGGGAACCGCAGTCACAGTTTTACGTCCACCAGGCAGCAGGCGCTAGGCTCGCTACTGCTCCTTCTCGGGCCTTGCTTTAGGTCGTCGTCTGCTTCTGGGAACCCTTACGAGAGCGTAGATTGTAAGGTAGTGCAGGCTGTTCCTCTACGTCTTCTTCTGGAGTCAAAATTGACTCTGCGTGGTCCTGAGGTGATGATTGGTTCACCAGGGAGAGGGTCTTGTTACACTGCGAAGCATGTATCCACGCTGTGATGCCAGACAGTTTAACAGCCGTCTGGGTAGTAAGCAGTACCTGATGAGGACCCTTCCACCGGGGTTCCAAGGCGTGTTTTCGATGATGGTGCCGTACGTAGACCCAATCACCTGGCTTGAAGTCATGGCAAGCGTCAGAGGTGGTTCCGTTGGCCAGGCAGCTCGAACCTGTGAATGGAAGTGACTTATGGCTTGCATTAATCCCTTGCAATATTGAAGGAGCGTACTGTGAGTCAAGTTCAAGTCTGGGACTGGAGTAATGGTAGCCATAGCTCGCATGGGCCGTCCCATAACAATTTCAAAGGGACTCAATTTATGCCTTTGGGATGGAGTGGATCGCATTTCCATAAGGACTAGTGGTAAAGCCGTTGGCCAGCTTAACCCTGTGGAGTCACAAATCTTAGCGAGCTTATTCTTAAGTACACCATTTCACCTTTCCACAGCACCTGCACTTTGTGGGTAGTAAGGACAGTGCAGCAGGTGTGTGATATGTAACACACAATCCAGGTGTTGAACAAGTTGTCCGGTAACATGTGTACCCCGATCACTGCACAGAGTGGCAGAAATTTCCTTGGCAGGCATAATATGATTTAACAAACATTTAGCAACAGACAGTGAGTCAGCTTTGCGACAAGGAAAGGCTTCGATCCAACCAGAAAATAAACATACCATACACAAAATAGATTCATATCGTTGACACTTCGGCATTTGTACAAAATCAAGTTGCCAATGCAAGAATGGTGCTTGGGGCAGGCCCCGGAACCCCTGAGCCACTTTTCCAGGTTTACCAATATTGTGGCTTTGGCAAGTGGTACAGGCGGCACAGTGGCGGGTTGCAAAAGAGCTGAAATGGGGGGCCCACCATCCTGCCGTAGTTACAGCAGAAACCATCCCCTCCTTTCCGACATGCGAAACACCGTGTAGCAGGTCGGCCAGCGATGGGTAGAGTGAAAAGGGGGCACAAAGGCGCCAGTAGGCGAACGCCAAAGGGAATCAGGATATAGAGAGCAACCCTGGGCAACCCAGGAGTCTTTTTCAGCTTCTGGGGCAGAGTCTTGGAGCAGGGTGAGGTTAGTGAGGGACAGCGGTGGTATAGAAACAGAAAGGGAACCTAGAAACGCATCTGGAGAAGGTTCTATGGCAGCAGCAGGTTTAGCAGAGGCGTCAGCAAATGCGTTACCCTTAGCAACATCAGTATCTGCCATCGAGTGGCCAGGGCACTTAACAATAGCTAGGGCAGACAGAAGTAAAACTGCATACAGGAGAACAGCGATTTAGGGGCCATTCTTAATAGGGGTACCGGCGGAGGTAAGGAAACAAAGGCAGAGTCTGCTTCAGGAGGCCATGGCATGGGTTCAGGCACAGAGAGTCGAGTGAGTTCCTGGAGAGGTTTTGGAAGGGAGGCATATTGGGGAATCCATTGCCTGCAAAATCCAGCCATGCCCAAAAACTTTCAGACCTGGCGTGGGGAGCGGGGTCGGGGAAAGCTAAGGATAGCCTGGACGCGGGCAGGAGAAAGTGTACGGGAACCCTGGGAGAGGAGAAAACCAAGGTATGTGACAGAGGCTTGACAGAGCTGTAGTTTAGAGTGAGAAGCCTTGTGACCTTTTTTTGCTAGGGCAGTAAGGAGCACTAAAGAATCAGTTTTTGAGGCAGATAATGAGGGGGAACAGAGGAGTAGATCATCTACGTATTGGACTAGAGTGGACCCGGACGAGAAAACAAGGTCAGCTAGGTTTCGGGCTAGTGCCTGGGGAAAGTAAGATGGGCTTTCAGTATACCCCTGGGGAAGCATAGTCCATGTATATTGCTGTCCCTTGTAAGAAAAGGCAAAGGGGTACTGGGAGTCAGGGTGAACCGGAACAGAAAAGAAAGCAGATCACAAATCAACAACAGTAAAATGAGTTGCATCTGGTGGGATAGAAGCCAGAATCGTTGCTGGGTTAGGGACAACAGGAAAGGCGGGTATAACAATACAATTAATGGCTCGAAGGTCCTGAACAAATCGCCATGATTTGCCATCAGCTTTTTGAACTGGGAGGATTGGGGTGTTACAGGGACTGGAGCAGGGAACAATAATGCCTTGCTCCCGCAGGGCAGTCATGACCGGAGCAATGCCAGCCTCAGCTTCGGGGTTTAAAGGGTATTGAGACAGGCGAGGCAGAGGTTTGGAGGAGTCAACAGTAATGCAGACGGGGTCAGTATTTAGGTGGCCCACCTCAGAGGGATGGGTTGGCCACAAAGAGGATGGGACCTGCAAAATTAGGTGTTCAAGGGACAGGACCAGTGGGCAACAAGGGACTGGGGTGGAAAGGGGGGTTTCAGACAGCAGGGAGGCCACAGAATCACTCAGAGAGGACTGGGGAATTTGCAAATAGACACCATCCGGGGAACAGTATATGGTGCAGCCAAGTTTACATAACAGATCCCGACCCAAAAGGTTTACCAGAGTGGAGTCAGAGAGAAGGAAGGCATGATCTGCGGATAGGGGACCAACTTGGACCGGTAGAGGTTTTGAAAGGGGATAAGGGGTTGGGATTCCCGAAATTCCCACAGCGGACACGGTCTTTCCGGAGCGGGGAACCGCAGGCAGGTCGGTAGTACGAACTGCAGAGAGCAAAGCTCCCATATCAACAAGGAAAGGGAGAGACAAATCATTGATAGTTAACACACTCACCCATGGGAGTGAGAGGTAGTAAAGGAGCTAAAATTTCCTGAGGTTCCCTGGCATCCCGTCATTGCTGTGGGACAAAGTAAGGCTGGGGACTGACTGGCTGTGCCGGTAGGGGGCCTAGCTGGTTATTTACAGAGTTATCAGGCCAGCTTGGACATTCGTTCTTCCAATGTCCGGGCTGCTTACAGTAATTACAAACATCCCCATAACCCAAAAATCCAGTTCCTCGGCCCCTCCCTCGACCACGTCCCCATCCCTGGTATTTTTCCCGTCCCCGGTACTGTTTGCCCTGCCCTGAATAATGCTGTATTTGCAGGGCCATTAACTGTTGGGCTGATTGTTCCTCCTTTCCTTTTAAAGTATGTTGGCAGTGCTCTGCCACTGTTTGCAATTTGTCCATGGTTTCAGTCCCCCACCCAACACTTATTCGTTTTAGCATATTGCCAACAGCAGGTAGGAGGCCATTAACAAACGCATTAGCCAGGGTGCCCTGTCCATTTTTATCCGGTTGCTGTATACCAGAATGTTGCAGAAAAATGTCAATTAACCGGGAGCGATAGTCGCCTGGGTTTTCTCCCTCTCGTTGCTTACAGACGTTTATGGCCGTCCAGTTGGTTTTAGGAGTCCATACCCGAGGGATGGCTTCAAAGAGATTTTTAGCTTGCTCCTTACACCTTTTCCGGTATTCAGCATTAGGTGTTACCGGAGTTTGGTAAAGTAGAGTGGCGGTCATCTGCGAGCCAATTTGCTGCTGTGAGCCATTTTTCATGCTCACTAGGGGTAAGTAGCTTGCACAGCTGCAGAAGGTCTGCCTCAGAGGGTTCATAGGTGTCACATACTAACAAAAATTCCTCGGGGAATTTGGTAGGATTTTCCCAGGGCTTTGGAAAGCCTTTTACAACTGAAAGGAGCTCTGTACGAGTCCAGGGTTTATAGTTCCAAGTGGGACCCCCGTCTTGGCCCCCAGTATGCAGGATTCAGAGGGGAACCTGTATATTTTTAAGGCCCAAGCGCAAGCTTTTACGGGGCAGAGCGGGATCAGAGGAATGGGCCTGGGTGGTATTGGACGATCCGGACGGGTCTGAACTGGAGATCTCTGGAAATTGTTCCTGAGTCGGGGAATCTGGTGACGGTCTATTGATCCGACGCAAGGCTGCCAAGCCAATTAATGCGTCTTCAACTGGTGACAGTTGTTCCTGAGCTGGGGAATCTGGTGACGGTCTATTGATCCGACGCAAGGCTGCCAAACCAATTAATGCGTCTTCAACTGGTGACAGTTGTTCCTGAGCTGGGGAATCTGGTGACAGTCTATTGATCCGACGCAAGGCTGCCAAGCCAATTAATGCGTCTTCCTCATCATCGTCCTCAGAATCTAACAAGGAGTTTTCTTCATCTTTTTTCACAGAGAGACAGGAGGATGAAGGGGGATCTGCTTGGAGAACGGGATAAAGGGGAGCACTCGGTCTGGTGGTGGGAGAGGTGGTTTTCAATAAAGCTTTTAACTTATCATTTGAATCTTTGAGAGAGGCGCGTTTCAATTCTGTCCACCTACGATTTGCCTCTTCCCACCATTGCATGAAACAATCAACCTCTCCTTTAGCCAATTTAGTTTTAGATCGGCCGAATTTGTCTTTTAAGACGTCCACTCGGTCCTTGTCCCAAGATCCTAACAGTGGCCACTGAGTTTTGGGATCTCCCTGAGTTAGCCTAGATCATTTCTCCAGAAATTTACAGGAGTCTGGACCCTTCCTAAAATACATAAAATGAGCCGGCGTTCCTTTAGGGAACTGTCCCGACTTAGACGTCTAGTTACCCATACAGGAGGACTTCACACACACCAATCGCACAAGAAGGAAATTCGGGTTCGTCAGAGCGATGCCCGGTGCAACACACAAAAGGAGCCCACAGGCTACTGCCTCAATCGCCCTTGCTTTCATACCAAGGGTTTTACCCAAGGTGCGGTGCGGCTGCGATTGTGCAGATTTCACTCACTCAGGCCGCGGGGACAGGAACCCCTTGGTCGGCCGATCCCCGGACGGAGACGGCACCCAGACTCAAACACTCCACAGGAGGACTGATAGACACAGAGACAGGACAGTCCTCAGTCCGGATAAAACACAGAAATAATTACCTGACCAGATTCCTGATGTCAGATCCCGGGATCCCTACCAGAACAGAGTGGGAACAAACAGGTTCAATGGCGTAGACTTCACTGTGGTCATGCGCCCTTCCGTTCAGAAGGAGGGCGGATCGGGCAAAATGCCCAGGTGCCAGCTACCACGGTCGTCCTACAGAAACGGTCAGGAATCACACGGCCCCAGTGAAGATGGTTGCCATCTCAGTGGGACCTCCAAATTGTCAAAGTCAGACTGAGGACTCACAATTTGTCAGAGCACTCTGTTTATTAGCACAGCGCTCTGCTAATACATTCAGATAATGTGAGCCCCCATGCAAGACCCAAACAGTCTTATTTACAGAGATAAAAGGGCGCAAACTAAACAAAGGGACAGAGAGCAAAATTGTAAAATTTACCTGGGGCACAATATGCATATCCTGCTTCCTTACTAACACTTATTCATCTAAGGCTAATGCTTCAACAATTGCCCTTAAGTGGAGCAATTGTTCTATCTTAATGTCTGCTTTCCTGACACCTGGATCGCAGCATTTCTCATTTCTACTTAAAGGTACATACAGCATTCTTTAATTCAGTCTATTTCTTTAATAGAATTCATTTCACTTTCACAGGCCCCCCCCCCTCAGCGCGGACAGAGGAGCCCTGGCCGAATCATCGCAGCTGCCCCTGGCCACCCTGTGCCAGCTGCCCCAAGCCCCAGGCCACTGATCCGAGCTGAGCACCCCACCAGCTTATACCCGCCTCCCCTACATAGAAATCTACCAGACAGACCCACATGGCACCTGCTTTGTCAGGACGAGGACACTGCTCAAAGACACCTAGAAACCTGGCAGGACCCGTCAGTTTGAAAGACACCTTTGATTTTCCCAACAGATGCAGGAATTGGCAAGGAGCAGAACCCCCACACCTGCCACACCCAAGCAGAAACATTTCTGCTGCTACAAATACACCAGGCCGATGCGCCTGGCGTACGTCAGCAGCAGATGCCAACACCTGAAGATATGCAATCAGTTCAGAGAGAACTAGGAGTTTTATGGATCTGTCAACATTTCTTCCACGCCTCGGATATGTACGTGAGCCCGAGACGACTACGGGACAAAGCTGCAGGCTGGACATGGGCGCTTTAGCATGATGCAGCCTGCAACGTATCAAGGAGCAGGTGACCAACTATCCCGCCCTGAAATACTAGGATGTGAATGGAGAGACAGCCTGGCAGTGGGATGGGGCTGAAGGCTGAGAGTTTACACAAATCCCCTTTAGCCAGCAGCCGGCTCTCCTGCCAGCAGCTCCCGCCTTGCCACAGCTCAGGGCTCCCGTCCTGCAGCTTCTCTGTTTTCTTTCCAAATTTCCCAGGCTGCCCCACACCATTCGTTCAACCTCCCAGGGTCAGAGTTAATGCTGTGTGTTTGAGTGGCACTCCCCCAGCCAATCAGGTTTTTTCAGTGTAGCCTGGGGGGCGGGAACTCTCGCTCAGCTTCACACCAGAAAGTGACTACACATCAGATGGTGGCCCCCAAGCGCCTGCCCTACATGCGGCTGATACTGCAATGCCACAGCTCTTAGCCATCAGCTACGAGAAAGGGGCTGGGATGTGTATCACCGACTTCTTACCCAGAGCATTTATTCTGGCACTTTCCGCTCAGAACCACCTCCATTCCCTGCAGCCTGGCTGGGGAGGGGGGGGGGAGGGGAGGAAGGAGAACAGCTGCACTGCACTGCACAGCTGGAAAGGCACCCCTTGGTGGGTGCCCGGGGCAAGGCCCCTCCAGCTAGAAGACCTGCTCTTCACCAGAGGAACCTGGGTTGGGATCCCCCGCACAGCTCTGCCCCAGGGGCCTTGGCAGGTCTCTGACTTACAACAGGGCTGGATGGGAACTGCAAGGAGACAATCTCCCCAGAGGAAAAGATTCAGTATTAATGTCCCAGAGACTGGGGAGACCTTGGTGCCTCTGTCGGCGATGGGGCCATCCATGGGCCAGAGTGCCCAGGGCTGGGGAGCTCAGGGACAGGGGGGCAGGTGTATCCGGGTGGGACATCACACTTCTGAACAGGGGTTTGGGTCCCTTGGGACTGGAATTGGAGGTGGAGTTGGGCGCAGGTGGCACAGTTACGCGGCATTGGCTGGGGTTGGCATGAGTTAAGGCTTTTGTTGATTTGGTGTCTCTTTAGGGGACAGCTAGATCCTGGTGGGGGCCTCAGAGGCCTCCGGGGGGAGGAAGAAAAGCAGCCAGGAGCCACCATCAGACACTCCTTACCAGGGTACGCTTGCCCCCCATCTCTTCCTCACCACATGGAGCCTGCAGCTCTATTTGTGGGGTCAGGGTGGGGTGAATGGCGGCACAGCAAGGAGGCCTGCCTGGGGCCCGTGGGCAGCGGGGAGTGGTGGTTTGGAGGATTAAAATGGGCTGGGGAAGGCATCTCAAAGGAGCTCTGCGCTGGGGCCGGGCTGTATACGGTGTGCTGGGTCAGACTTGCTGTCTATTTCTGTTTGTCTGTTTAGACTGGCAACCCTTCTGGTGTGGGCAGCACCCAGCAATGGCCCTGGTCCTGACTGGGCCTCTTGGCGCTACCGTAACCCAAATCAACACGAATATGAATGGTCCTGCTCGTCAGTCTGTGCCAGCACAAAGCCAGAGGCTATGGCTCCACCCTCCCTGATCGGACCCCGGATGGACCCGCCCGGGCTTGTGCAGCATAGACCCAGCTGAATGGTTTGGCTGGGACCTCATTAACTTGGCCCTCCCTGGACGGGACACAAGGAGGGTCGGCTGGACCCGAGAGCAGCTCGCACAGAACTGAGCAGTGTCATCCCAGCTGGCAATGACCTCACCCAGCTCAGAACTTCTGAGCCGTTTGGATCCAAACAGCCTGATGCCGTTGGGACCAGAACATTCCAGGACGATTTAAACCACAACAGTCTGGTGCCCCTTGGATCAAACCCTTGGCTCAGGTCAATCGTGATCCTGTCTCTGCTGCCTGCACTGTGAGATCTGGAGATTTAGCTGAAGAATTGGACCAGAACCGCCATCCCTTCCCCAGCAGAGATCCAGACCTTCTGGCTGGTACTGGGACAGAGAATCCAGGAGGTTTCGAGGACTGTGACAGGCACCAGCCTTGGCCCAAGTCCCCAGAGCCAGGACCATGGCGCACAGCCAGGGGCTTCCTGCTGACGCCCCAGAGACAAATCCTGGAGCTGCCCAGGAGGGGTCAGGTGAGCAGGACGTTCCCTGGGCCCCCAGGGCACTCGGGGGAGAGGCTGGCAGGGGTCCTAGGTCAAGGATGAAGTCGAATTCTCTCTGTGCCTGGCCCAGGGAGGTCTCAGAAGGGGAGGGGGAGAGAAACAGAGACTCCACCAGGGCACAGTGGGGGAAACAGACTCTAAGTGGGGAGGGACAGAGCCCTCTAAATGGTTAAATGGAAAAGAGGAAGGGGGAGACACAGACCCCCCCCCCCCCACCCAGAGGTGAAGGAGACACCAGGAAGAGGAGAAATCTGGGGGCACAAAATGGCTCTTCCATGTAGAGACGCCAGTGCAGAGTCCTGGGCCCTTGGGGTAACGAGCCTAAGCCAGGGGCCTTGGAGATGGGCACAGCCAGGTCTCAGGCTACTCCTGGTAACCATGCCAGGGTCAGATGTCAGGGCTGGGGCAGATCAATGGGGCAGAGTGTCCATTCCCCCCCAATGCCAGGGCAGCATCGGCACCGACAGGACGTTGTCTAGGGCTCTGTCCAACCTAGTTGCCGATGTGCCAAGCGAGGGGGCTCTGGCCCTTCCCTGGGCACAGCGTGTCAGATCCCTGACTAGTCGCTCCCCTGATATTCGTATTCACAGAGTTCCCTTCCCCACCCCTTCCCCCTGCCCTTCCGGGGTCCCTTTGGGCCTGCGACACAGGGCTGGGAGCCGGAGGGGGATGCGCCACAGGGGGCGATGGCCGCAGGAGTTGGGCTTTCATTCTGCTTTCAGAATCACAGAGATCAGGGGAGTCGCCCCCTCATCAGGGGGTCTCTGCCGGGAGCCCCGTTCCTGAGGAAACGGCGGAGCAGAGGGTCTCTGCCTCTGCAGGCCCCAGGGACCCAAGCCAGCAGACCTTCACGGCCACATCCGTCACCAGCCACTCCTCCGCCCGCGGTATGCAGCCTGCGGCCTCCAACCGCCTGTGTGTGCAGCCCCCAGGGGATCCACCCGGCGGCGGCGTAAAGAGAAAGCGCTCGGCACGTGTCAGAGAGGCCGAGGGGGACGGAGAAGAAAAGACGCTTTTCTACATGCAGGTCAGGGTCGTGAACGGCGTCTCGGTGGCCTGGGAGACCGGGGCTGGCTTTGAAGCCATTAGGAAGCGCCCCCGCATCTTTAAGGCCAATTACAGCGGAGGAGAAAGTTTTGCCGGCTCGGACCGGAGCAGCTCCCACACCAGGTCCGACCTGGGGGACGTGGACCCCGAGGCAGAGAGCGACGCTGGGGGACCAGCGGAGGAGGCTCCGCAGCAGCCGATGGGAGCGCCCCCTGAGTGGCTCCTCACCCCCGAGCAGGGCCTGCGCTGCCTGGCCTGCTGCCGAGTCTTCCCCAGCCTGGAGGCCCTGACCCAGCATGTGAAGCAGGGGCTGCGCGAAGGCTTCAGCTGCCGCGTCTACTACCGGGTGCTGGGGCAGCTCAGGGCGAGAGAGCCGCCCTGGAAGAGACGGCGACGTGGGGGCCGGGAGTGCAGCAAGTGTGGGGGAGAGATACGGCGCCCACGCAAGGCTGCCAGATAGGCCTGGCAAGGACGGGGGAGCCCAGCTGCTGGCTGAGACCGGAGACGACTCTGCCAGCGGGTCCGGACACACACGCCAGTCGCTGCCCCCGCCTAGGAAGCCCTGCCCGCTGCTGGCTTGCCAGCCGGACCGAATCTCCACGTGAGGCCAGGACAACAAGCTCTGGGACTCGCCATGATACGCCCAGGCCCCTGCTTGGAAAACGCCAACGCTACGAGCATCAGGGCTGAGAACTGGCAGCTCCAGCAGTGCCAGGCCAACGGCATCCCAGCCCAGCGCGCCAGATCCACACCAGGCTCCCCCCGGGGCCAACAGGCCGAACCGGAGCTGCCAGGCTCCCTCCCCTCCCCCAGCCCGGCCGGAGGAGCAACCTGCAGCTCCCGCAGCAAGGCCCTGCCGGATGCCAGCAGAGCCCCAGACAGCAACGCCGAGCCCCACCCCTCCATAGGGCCGTGGCCGCAGCCGTCCCAGCCACCAGGGACGGGGAAAGAACTGACGACATCAGCCAGCCTTCTCCCTGCTGGGACCCAGCCTAAAGCCTTGGTCACCACCCAGAGGGCTGGAGGGTGGGTAGCAGAGACACATCCTTAGAGACGCACACGGACTCCGGCCCATCGACGGGAGGCAGGTGATGAGAAGTCGTCTCTCTGCAGCATCCCCAGAGACGGACGCACAGGGCGGCTACGACCAACAGCCCCTGAAGGCTGAGCCGTGGCCTCTGCCGCCACGGAGCAAGGAGCTGGGAGCGCGCCCCGCCGGCACAGACATCAGCTAAGTGACTTACTGCAGGGTTCTCGTCGCGGGGGGGGAGGGGGAGGCTAGGTTCCCGGAGCGACTCAGGGGCTTGTGAGCTAGGGCAGGTAGCTAAAGGGTCTGGGCAGGGGGCTGGAGGTCAGAAAGGCAGATGGGGGCAAGGGCTGGCTGAGAAAAAGGGGTGTGTGGGTGGGGGCAAGGATGGGAGGAAGGGGGTGTGGGCGGGGGCCACAACTCGACCAGCCACAACAGAGCTGAAGCTCTTACCTGCATCTTCACTAGGAGCAGGTTTAGCTGACCCACAGTAGATCCACCTGACCTAAACCCCAGCCCGTGTCTTAGTCCAGGCAAAGGGCCGGTGTCCTCCTCAGCGCCTGGCCCAGCTCGGTCAGATGCTAAATTGAGCGAGAGGGACATAAAAATCTGCTAGGCGGCTTTGACATGCTCAGGCTGGCGCTCAGATCCCAGCTGTAAAGCAGGGGGAACATTCTGTGCTCCCAAGTGCACCAAACGCCACAGCCGCCCACCCGCCCTTCAGCTGAGGGGATGAAAGGCTTTCACCAACATTTATTAATGAAGCTTCACGCCCCTTGGCAGGAGTGGTAGCATCCAGAGCCTTGTGCTGCTGACCGGGAAACTGAGGCACAAAGAGGCAAAATGACTCAACCGAGATCACACAGTCACTCTGGGAATCTGACATTTCTTTGTGCCAGACAAAGGCAGAACCCCTTCCATGCAAAACAGCAACTAACCTGGGAAGGGAAGCAGCGTGTGTGACCATCAGAGCATCCCCCGTTTAGTTTGGCTACTAAGGAGCACAGCCCTAAAGTCACCATATAACCCCCTGTTCATATGTTACAGTCCATGCAGCTATCCATTCTTATCAAGGGCACGAAGCCCTGTCGGAGGCAGTGTCACCTAGTGGATACAGCCCTAGACTAAGCTGCAGGACACCTGGGTTCTAGTCCTGCACTAGCCAGCTGTGTGACTTTGGGCATGTCACTTCCCCGCTGCGTGCCTTAGTTTCCCTCTTTGTACAAAGGGGACACTGACCTCCACTGTCAAGCGCTTAGCGATCTATGGATGAAAAGTGCTATATCACAGCATATCCTTTTCTCTTCCTCCCAGTTGTGAGCACCAGCTACTGCCATAAAGACCCCTGTGTTCCAGAAAGAACGTCAACCAAATGCTTCCCGAGTGACCTACTCAGGGTGCCACTTGCCCCCATCCGGCCAGGAGGTAAATATCAGAGTGTGGCTGACGTACCGGGTTGACCAAAACAATCGCTTGCCCTTTATCCACAAACCTGATGATTCTCAGACCCAGTTTTTGGTATCCACCAACCGTCCCGCTTGGTAGCAGAGTTTTAGTAGCAGAGGCTGTAGTGAGGACTCGGAGGGCTAAGATCATGCTAAAAACACTGTGGAACATTCATATATCAACCTAAAGGAACAGAGTGCATTGTGGGATATGTTGGCCTTGCCTATCTTTATCATGTGTGCAACTTCGTGGGGGATAGGGTGACCAGACAGCAAATGTGAAACATCGGGACTGTCCCTATAAACCTATGTAAGAAAAAGACCCAAAAATTGGGACTGTCCCTATAAAATCGGGACATCTGGTCACCCTACTGGGGGAGGGAGCGGGGGGTTGTTTGCAAATTAGCAAATAACCAAACAACATTAGTCACTCCCTGAATTAACGAGGTTTGGCTAGTCAGTGACTAAGGGGCAGCTGGCGCTAGGTGCCGCTGTTGGCTAATGGTGATATCTGTAGCAGTGAGACCTTTCTGTACTTCCACAGCGCTGGGCTAGCAGGGACTTGGCCCTGCAGGCAGCAGGTAGCTGCTTTGGCAGAGCTGGGGCAGGAAGGAGGGAGCAGAATTGGACTGGCAGGGGATACTCCAACCTCGGACAGCAGTGCATTGGCAGAGCGGGTGGGAGCTGTGCTGGTGTAGCTGGGAGCGAGGCAGGCCATGCTCATGGTGTATGGACCGGTCCGTGTGGGGGGACCACAGATTGCAATAGCACAAGATGTTGCAGGTCCGATTGAGATGTGTTGTCAGAGCTGGGGGAGGCAAGTGCCCACAGCAGCAGCCCCGCAGCTTCGTGCCTGGGCCCAGGCAGCTCTGTCAGCCTCCTGCGTTCAAGAGACCCGATTTCACTCCAAAGAGGAGAGCATTTCCGGAACAAGGGCCTTCGTTCCCAGGACGCTCACAGTAACTGCCCTGGCCGCATGGCTGCCTGCCATGAGCAGAGTCTGGGTGTGACGCTGCATTTCTTAAGGGAACCTGCCTCACAGCTCTCTCTCTGTTCACAGAGTGACACTCGCACAGGGGAAGGGCCTGGAAGGAAGTCTGCGTTCATACAGTTTGCGTCCAGGTTGCGGGGCAGACACAGCAGGAGCTGACCACATCCCCAGCTTAACACTCCCCATTCTTATAGCAGCACCGGATCCTTTGTTAAGGTCAGACGTCGGCAGCCGAAAAGGAGCTTTACATCTTGTATCACAAGATCTCATTCAAACAGGAAAACAACAAAAGGCAGAAGGCAAACTTTGAGCCCTCTTTGAATTCCTCCTGGTGGTTTGAAGCAAAGCAGTCACACTGAAGGCAACAATTCTCCATTCTTCAGTAGGGGCCCGATCCTGTGACGTGCTGAGGGCACTTAACGGCACTCAGGAACCTTTCAGGATCAGGCCCCATAATTCCATATGCCAGGATATTATTATCCTGTAACATTTATACTGCATTGGTGCCTAGAGGCCAGCCAGGCCTGGGGCCAGTTGTGCTGGGGACTCCAACAGACAGAGCTAGTGTCTTCCTAGATGCAAACCACACATGCCCATGGGCTGAAATCAGAGCACATGGAAAAAGCTAACGTTAGCGTGATATCAAAGCATCACTCCAACTAGTAGAGACATTGTCTACACCCAGTGGTCTCTGGTACCCATTTGTGATACGCTGCATGCACAGAAGGGAAGAAGGGAGGTTAGTTCTGTGGGACAGTGAAGAACAGAGGAGATATGTGGATTTTTTTCATGAATTGTCTATTTGATTGCAATCATGAAATCTGCCACGTGGATGCAAGGAGTTAACTCAGTCCTAGGTGGTTTTGTTGTGCGGGGGGCCCTCACAGTGTTTTTGTTTTGTTTTTTTGTTCGGCTGGGCGGCACTCGAGGGTTGGGTTTTTTTGTTTTTATGTTGTTGTTATTGTTTCGGCTGGGCAGCGCGGCGGGGGTTTCGGCGGCACGACACGGGGGGGGGTTGGGGCTTTGGGTGGTCCGGCCCGGCCCAGTGCTCCGGGGGTTTGGGCGGCCCGGCCCAGCCCGGCGCTCCAGGGTTTTGGGCAGCCTGGCGCAACGGGGGGGGGGAGCAGGGGTTTGGTCGGCCCGGCATGGTGCTCAGGGGCGGGTGGGGGTTTGGGCGGCCCGGCGCGGCGCTGCAGGGGTGGGGGGCGCGGGGGTTTGGGCAACCCAGCGAGCTGCTTGGGGGGGGCGGGGGTTTGGGCGGCCCGGCGCAAAGCTCGCGGGGGGCGGGGGTTTGTGCGGCGAGCTGCTCGGGGGGTGGGTTTGGGCAGCCCGGCCCAGCGCTCGGGGGGTGGGGGCGGGGGTTTGGGCGGTCCAGCACTCAGGGGGTGGGGGCGGGGGTTTCGGCGGCCTGGCGCAGCGCTCGGGGGGGGGTGTTGGGCGGCGTGGCGCTCGGGGGGGCTGGGTTTGGGCGGCCCAGCGCAGTGCTGGGGGCAGGGGGTGTTACGGCATGGCGGCACTCTTCTTTTTTGCCTGGGGCGGCAAAAAAGTTCGAGCCGGCCCTGCCTGAAGCTCACAGAGAAGCAGGGCCTGCAGAGAAAGAGACTGTTAGTGGCCCCAGAAGAGCTGGGGTACCAGGGCTAAGTCGGGCCTACCTAATTCTGGAGGGAAATTGTCTACATGGTCAGTTAGTGCGCAGCAAGTTAGCATGCTCTAGATTCACACCCTGGCTTGCTGTGCACTAACTCGCCCTGTGGACAAGCCCTGAGAGAGGTGCAGCTCATCCCTGAACCGGGACAGGAACAAACTATCAACTTCCACCCTTTCAGTTTACGGACACTGGTCCAAAATTTTCCATTGCAAGATTTTTCCTGTTGAGAGAAAATGGCCTTTTTGTAGCAAAAAAATCCATTTTCACCTGCACTGTTTGGGGGGGTGTAGCAATGTGGGACTCACCCCTGCAGCACCTCCTGCTGGTCATCTCAGGGAATTACCTCGCCATCCTCCGGAGCGCCCTCTGCTGGCCAGTGATCCGCCTTACCGCTGGCCCCATGTCCCTCCCAGACCCCGGTGCCCTTTTATCTGAGGTGCTGCCCCCTGGCAATGCCCCCACACTCTGCCTCTGGGTCTCCCCTCTCTGGGGAACCCCCAACCCTCTAATCCCCACCTTGCCTCACTCTGGGCTACTGCCAGTCACCGACTAGCCCCCGCGCCGTGGGGCGGACTGCAGTGTCAGCCACTCATCATAGGCAAGGTCAGGTCTGGACCTGCTGCCTCTCTCTGCAACCCAGTGCCTCTATGGGGCCTTGGATAGGGTTACCATACGTCCGTTTTGTCCCGGACATGTCCGGCTTTTTGGTAATCAAACCCCCGTCTGGGGGGAATTTCCAAAAAGCCGAACGTGTCCGGGAAAAATACTCCCAGCTTTGCCGGCATCCCTGGCTTACCTTAGAGCAGGCTCCGGCGACAGCTGCTGCTCCCTGACTCCTCAGCTCTGTGCAGCTGAAGACCGGAGTTGCCCAAGTGCTACCGGCTTCACGGTTTGCCGGGCAGCCCCCAGACCTCCAGACCCTGCCCCCGGCCGGGCGCTTCCCGTCCCGGACTCCGGCTGCGCTGGGGAAGTGCCCGGACGGGGGCGCAGTGGGTCTGGAGGTCTGGGGGCTGCCCGGCAAACCGGGAAGCCGGTAGCGCTCGGGCAGCTGTTTCGTGTGGCTGGGAGGGACAAGGGGGAATGTGGGGCGCTCAAGGGAGGGGGCGGAGTTGGGGCGGGGACTTTGTGGGAGGGGTGGAGTTGGGGCAGGGCCGGGGCAGGGAAGGGGTGGAGTTGGGGCGGGGACTTTGCGGGAGGGGCGGAGTTGGGGCAGGGCCGGGGTAGGGAAGGGGCGGAGTTCGGGCGGGGACTTTGGGGGAGGGGTGGAGTTGGGGAGGGGAAGGACCGGGCCAGGGCCCCGTGGAGTGTCCTCTTTTTTAAACCCTTAAGTATGGTAATCCTAGCCTTGGACAAGGCCCTGCAGCCTGGGGAGTTGTCAGCCTGGAGCTCCCCAGCCCCTCTGGCCTTTCCCCAGCCCTGCCTCACTCTAGGCACCTCTAGGTAGGCCCCCCCGGGCCCGGCCCGGCCCGGTCCGGCCTCCCTGGAGGCAGAGAGAGTCTGTCTGCTCCTGGCCCACTGTCCTCTTATAAGGGCAGGCTGTCTCTGCTACACTCCTGCATTTCTCATCCGAGCTCTGGCTTCTCTTGAGAGCCTGCTGCTCTCGGCAGGTGCCGCGTGAGATTATGACGCTAGCAGACCAGGTGCCAGCTCATGCCAAGGTCCCCCTGTCTCCGCTGAAGACAGCCAAATACAGAGCTGGAAACAGTCTTGCTCCCCTGTGTATTAGTGTTGTTAAAACAGTTATTCTAATTATAAGAATGTGTTTAGCGTTTAGATTGCATTAAATGCATGTGAGTTGCTGCAGCTTTAATCTAATGTATAACATCTGTATCCTATATGGCAAGGTAGTATTTGAGCAGTTATATTGTAAGCCTCTGTAACTGTATAAATCACCCGACTGGAGAGAGAGATTAACTCGTGTGATGGACGGATCTGCAACTGAAGGTATTACATCCTGCTTAGCAAGAAAGGCCAATGGACACCAGATGGACTATTGTGGACAAAGGACAAAAGACTTTGTTGCTCTGCTCTTCTCCCGCCCCCCCAATGAAGATGAGTCATGCAATTGGATTCCTCACATCAGTTGAGGTTGCAGCTCAGAGCACATGAGAGGAGGGGGATAAAACCCCTAACAAGGAGGCAGTGATTATCTTTGTGCTGCTTGGAGTCTGAGGGGGCAAGGTTTGTTAGGCATAAGCAAGAGATCCCCAGTTGCTTAGTCTTAAAGGTCATATAGAGCTTGCTTGTTAGAGACTTCTATTACCTTTTGAAACTTAAGATTGTAACTCATTTGTGTGTGTATGTTTACCTGCTTTAACCTTGTAAATAACCCTCTAGTTTCCTTTTCCTATTAATAAATCCCTATATAGTTTATTATAGGATTGTCTACAAACGTTGTCTTTGGTATGAGATTTAAGGTACAATTGACCTGGGGTAAGTGACTGATCCTTTGGGACTGGGATTAGCCTGAATATTGCTGCATCTGACGAAGTGGGTATTCACCCATGAAAGCTTATGCTCCAATACATCTGTTAGTCTTAAAGGTACCACAGGACTCTCTGTTGCTTTTTACGGAATATTGCTGTGATTCTTGGTGTAAGGGACCATCTATCACAAGGGTAGCTCACCTGGGAGGCAAGACAGACTGGAGTACCCACGGGGACTGTCTGTGACTCCATGGTTAGGCTTTTTTAGCACCTGAGGAGTTTGCACTTGATGACTGGTTGGTGAAATCTAAGTGGAGACCTCACAGCCAGTTTGGGGTTTGTGCCCTGGGGTTGGTACGCACGCTCTTGGGGCCCAGCACGCAGCATGACAGAGATTAGCTGTAGGGGTAACAGTTTACAGAGGTGCTGAGACAGGTTTTCTAACCCTAACAGTAGATGGGGCTGTGACCGCAGCATGGCTCAGCCCAGGCATTTGAGCACCACTAGTCAGCCTGGCTTCAAAACCATGAGATTTTTTTCCTAAAGTTACACCTGTCTCCCATCCCTGTACTGTTGGAGCATCCCCCAGTCTCAACAGTATTTACCCTCACAGCACCTCGTGCGGCAGGGCTGGTATCCCCATTGGACAGCTGGGGAGCTGAGGCTGAGAGAGACTAAGGCCCAGACGCTCAAAGGTGTTTAGACTCAATGGAAATTAGGTCCCACAGGGAGTCTGCGGCAGCGCAGGGGCCTGAAGCCGGTCTCCCTGTGTCCCAGCCTGGAGCGCTGACCTAGGCCCACCCCCGCTGTCTTTTATTTGCCTTCTGCTTTTTGAACCTCGAGGGGTCACGTTTCAAAGAAAAACGACAGCCGAGAGTCCCCTGGGATCACAGGAGTCTGGGTCCTGGGGCTTTAAGCAAAAACACCAAAATCATGAGCTGCCCGTGCTGTGACACTGGTTTTGTAAACGAATAGATCCTCTGGTGACGTTTTCAGTTGGATTCTCACCTAAGCTTTGCCCCTGTTACGATCCCGCGTCCCAGCGATGTTCTTACACTACGTCATTGCACGGCTGCCCCGGGGATCTTCTTTAAAGGGTTAAAAAAGCCATTGCCACTTTGAGCTGAACCGCCCCCTTCATTGCTTGGCTGCAGGGCTGTGCGCCACAAACCCTGCCGGTGCCCGTCCCCCTGCAGCCTTGTCTGCACTATTGCTACCGTAACCCACGGTCACATGGTGTCTCTGTCCCCCTTTAGTGGCCAGGCCACATATAGCGGTTTGCGTCCCCTCCAACGCTTGGGTTCACACAGCTGGTCCTTTAACATGAGCAGCGGCCGATCCTGCTTTTAGGGCCAGAGTCTCAAGTCCCTACCAATGGTGCTCCATCCATTACATTGGCACTGCTCTGATCTACCTCTCTCGGACGTCAGCTGTGGACGCTGTTTTAAGCGCCCGATCCATGATACCTACTCTGAGCAGGGACAGCTAACACGGTGTCTAAAAAAAGCCAGCAGCCCAGATACCCTCCGGCTCCCACGGCCGCTATGACCCATGGGGCTGGCCCGCTGCTGGTGCTGGTGGGAAGTGTTTGCAAACTTTCCCTGGCTTAGACAGAGTTAAGGAAGTTCAGAAACCAGGATCCTGACATGACCGTAAATCCCGACCCATTGCGACTTAAACACACTCCTTGCAAAAACGTATTGGTGACAGGGGAGCGGAAAAGCCCCCGACAGCTCGTGCCCTCACAGCTAACGGCTGCTGCATACGGACCAGAAAGGCAGCAGGCCCGGAAAGAATTTGTACCACCAGTGTCAGAGGTCATTGCCTCTGGGAGGCAGCAATGCCAGCAGACGCGCTGTATTTACACAGGTAGTCACTAGAGGGCACTGGCGCCATTGTATTGTTGCCTTGAACCTGTTGCCCAAAGCACCTTACGCTTAGGCTGAGATTCATTTTTACCATTGCCACAGGCTGGGTCCTGCCATTTGGGCCCTGTGCTGCGTCGGGGCCGTGCGGGGCTGTGCGGGGCTGTGATGACTGTGATGCCGGAAGCAAACCCCTCCCAAACAGCCTGGCACGCAGCACGCTCCCTGCACCATCCAGCTGCCCACAGTGCCCCTCTGCAGACCAGCGGGTACAGCCAGGACCCTGTCCCTCCTGCACACTAGGTGGGGGCTGTCTACTACGTCCATGTGCCTCTAGGGGAACAATCTGCTGCCCTAAGCCATTGTTCCTGGCAGCCTCCTCCTCCCGGAGAGGCCAATGGGCAGCTAGTGACCCTGTGCTGGAGGAGCTGAGCTGGCTGCTGGCGGCAATGCTGCGGAGAGGCAGGGATGGGGCTCTCAGAGTCTGCTGCTCTGCTGGTCAGTCTCTCCAGGGGAGCAGAGCCGTGGACTGGGGACCTGGCTAGCAGGGGCATAGCCAGGTTCTAGGAGCAGGGGGAGCGAACACACACAAAATGGCGCCACCCGCTGCCAAATGCTTCAAGATGCTCAGAGAGAAGCATAAGTACAAAGTACTATCATGAAGGACCCGTGTCATATCCTTGTAAGTGCCCCCTGCTGGCCACCCGCTAACATTGCTGTGAGGGGCATTCCAGCCTATGAACTCTTTATCCCTGGGATAAAGAACAGAATCCAGCCACTGCCCCAATCTCGGGATCCCTGGGCCCACCCTTAGGGCACAGACTTTGGTGCATGTTGGAAGCTGCTATCCAGCTTCCTAGTCCCTCTGGTTGCATCCCTGACCCCTCTGAGTTCCTGATATTTAAACACACCTCTCTCCCAGAACTCCAAAAGGTGTGATGCGTCAGTTTTAGCATTGAACCCCTCGTGGGCATGCAGTAGTGGTGAAGAGCGAGACACTTTCCTGAGACTCTAACACATTAATGCACTTTTATACTTCATCACGTAGAGCACAGGAGAGCGCAGATCATACAAAACAATCAACACTAAACTCATGTTCCTCACCGCTCCAGGGCATTCTCTGAGCTGGGGTCCAAGTCCCTCGGGTTGTCTGCAGGTCTTGGGCTCAGGAACGTGGGCATGAGGCTGCTACATACTGAGGAGTGCTCCAGTCCTTTAAAAAAAAAAAAAAAAGTACTGGAACATGCTTCCAAGTCCACCGCTAAGTGATACTGGCAGCACCCAACTGCCATTGCAGCTCCTCCAGAAGGTGCTAGAATGGCGTTCCGGAGTGTTCCGGCACAATTCCAGCCCCGGTGCTGAGTGAGCTCTCTGCTCCCACCCATCTACGCTCCTGTGGCTAGCACTTCCTGGCCAACATTCGGTCAGTCATGCCCCCCACTTCTCCACAGGGGCAGGCACCTCTGTGCATGGGGTTCGCCCCTCCCCCAGCAGCGCTATCTTCCCACAAACCCCTTGAAAGGGGTGCTGAAGACAGGCTTCTGTGGAAGTGGGGGTGCTGGTGCCCCAGAGCCGGTGCCCGGGCGCAGAGCCCAATGCAGATGACCCCAGTGTCCCACAGGACCCCATGACCTGCTGGGACTGTCCCATGGAGGGCGCTAACCCCGCCCCGACAGAGCAGATCAGGAGTTGTTCCTCATGGGTGTGGTGCTGGGCTTTCTCCCAGCAGGGAGGGGGGTGCTCTGGCCCAACGCCGCCCCCTCCCCATGGCAGGCATTTCTAAATGGACCCCTCAGGCACGCGGCCAGGCACACGTGTGACCAGCTCTGGGCACATGCCATCTCCAGGCTGGCCGACAGCAATCGGCAGAACAGCCAATGCGCCCCCTGGAAAGGGATGGCTGAGGTGTTTGGGCGGTGCTGCCGGCTGCGCTGCTGGGCATGCGCTTCCGGCTCGGCCACGGCGTCCACGTGCCCACCCGGCTGCCTTCGCCGCAGCCAGTACCACCCGGTGCGTGCCTGGGAGCCCTGCGGCCCACCCACGCGATTTAAAAGGGCCCAGGGCCATGGTCGGTGGGTATCAAAGGCAGGGGGAGGACGTACCTCCCCAACAGCCTTGCGTGGCCCTGCCCACACTCAATCCCCTTCCTGCTTCCTGGGCTGTGGTGCTGGGGGCTCTTCCCCCCGTGGCCTGTGCCCCAAGCTGGGGGGCTAAGGGGGACCGGCCTGTGCTCTGGGAAAGGGGGTGGGGCGCGTCTCCCGCTGAGCCTCCCTCCCGGCACTCTGGGGCTGGTGGCACTCGGGTGGCCTGGGAGTGTGTAACGGGGCGGGGGGGCTGACTGCCAAGCTGGGGGTGGGCACAGCTTCCCTCATGACACCCAGGGAACCCCCCGCTGGTGCCGTCCTGCAGCAGCGCGGAGA
This sequence comes from Chrysemys picta bellii, assembly GCF_011386835.1. NCBI lineage: Eukaryota > Metazoa > Chordata > Testudines > Emydidae > Chrysemys > Chrysemys picta. The sequence goes on from NC_088791.1 coordinate 65,409,683, forward strand.
TCACCATTGTTATTGCACATACCCCTTGCTCGGGACAGGTTGGCCGTGAGGAGCTTTGCACCCAGCATTCAGAGCTGCAGGCAAAGTGCCACCGTGACCAGCCAGCAGTGGGGAGTCCACAGAGGAGGGACAGGCTGAGGAGCTGGGTCCTTCTGAAGTCTGAGCAGTTCTTGGTGGAAGGCACACTGCAGGCAGAGGCTGTCCGGGCCTTGTGGGAAGCTGCATTCTGCGCTGAGCCCTGCACTTTGGGCAGGACGCTGGGATGGGGAGAGTTAGAGAACAGCCACCAGGATCAAACGCCTGGGCAGTAAAACCTGTCAGGAAAGGACAAGGCCGGGGGGTGGCCGGTCTGCAGCAGAGGGCCCAGGGGAATTGAAGCCATCTGCAGATCTGCAGGGAGGTCTTGTGAAAAGGACGGGGGCTGATCCTGCAGCAAGGATAATGGAGGTTAAATATCAGGAAAACCTGCAGGACTCCAGGAGCAGAGGAGGGCACTGGACAGGACAAGCACCTGGGGGAGGCTGCAGACTCTGCCCCCCGGGGCCCAATCCCCTTTGCCCTGTGCCATCACTGGCACTGAGCCGCTCGGGACAAGTGTGAAAGCCGGTGACTCACTGGGCTCAATCATTTGTTGTCAGATATCAGCTCTTGTTAAAGATTATTAATGCAGACAAGAGCGGGGAGAACTGGAAGAATAGGTGTACTGTCACTTTAAATCTATGGCAGGGAGCCAGGTCCTGGGGACTGGGAAGGGTCAAAGAAGCAGAGAGAGACAGAGCAGCCGTGGGATTAATCCTGCTCCCCTCACTCTAATAAAGTCCCTTGTTCAGCGTTGGAAGAAAGCGACACTTCTCCTTTGTCCCCTAGGGCAGCTGGAACCCGCTGTGCCGACGGGAAGGGCCTGTCGCCAAACCAAGTGAGATGTGGGACGTCTCCGATCCCGGTGCGGAGATGAGAGCGTCATGTACGTAAGTCACTCAAATCCCACGGGAAGCGCCCCCGCGGTGACCGTCAGTGCCAGAGCTCACGAGTGCTTTCCACGGCGGGGCTGGCTCTGCTCTCCCCTCTGTAGCATGGTCTGTTTGTACAATGCCTGACAGGGGCCAGGTACCTAAGCCTCAGAGAGCAAAGTGCAGACAAACCCCGCCCCAAAGATGACATCAGAGACACACAAGCACGGGTGGCATGTGAACCTCCACTTCAGGGACACGCGAGCCCCAGCCCCACCCCTTCCGCCCGAGGCCCCGCTCCACCCGGCATCTTCCACCCCGCTCACCTGCCGGAGCCCTGAGGCCTGTCAAAGTCAGACTCGGGACTCACAATTTGTCAGACCACTCTGTTTATTAGCACAGCGCTCTGCTAATACATTCAGTTAATGTGAGCCCCCATGCAAGACCCAAACAGTCTTATTTATAGAGATGCAGGAATTGGCAAGGAGCAGAACCCCCCCCCACCTGCCACACCCAACAGAAACCTTTCCACTGCTAGAAATACACCAGGCCGATGCTGCTGACGTATGTCAGCAGCAGATGCCAACACCTGAAGATATGCAATCAGTTCAGAGAGAACTAGAAGTATTATGGATCTGTCAACATTTCTTCCACGCCTCGGATATGTACGTGAGCCCGAGACGACTATGGGACAAACCTGCAGGCTGGACATGGGCGCTTTAGCATGATGTAGCCTGCAACGTATCAAGGAGCAGGTGACCAACTATCCCGCCCTGAAATACTAGGATGTGAATGGAGAGACAGCCTGGCAGTGGAATGGGGCTGAAGGCTGAGAGTTTACACAAATCCCCTTTTGACAGCAGCCGGCTCTCCTGCCAGCAGCTCCCGCTCTGCCCCAGCTCAGGGCTCCTGTCCTGCAGCTTCTATGTTTTCTTTCCAAATTTCCCAGGCTGCCCCACACCATTCGTTCAACCTCCCAGGGTCAGAGTTAATGCTGTGTGTTTGAGTGGCACTCCCCCAGCCAATCAGGTTTTTTCAGTGTAGCCTGAGGGGCGGAAGCGCTCTCCCAGCTTCACACCAGAAAGTGACTACACACCAGCTGGTGGCCCCCAAGCGCCTGCCCTACATGTGGCTGATACCGCGATGCCACAGCTCTTAGCCATCAGCTACGAGAAAGGGGCTGGGATGTGCATCACCGACTTCTTACCCAGAGCATTTATTCTGGCACTTTCCGCTCAGAACCACCTCCATTCCCTGCAGCCTGGCTGGGGGGGGGGGCGGGGGGGAGGAGAACAGCTGCACTGCACTGCACAGCTAGAAAGGCACCCCCGGTGGGTGCCCGGGGCAAGGCCCCTCCAGCTAGAAGACCTGCTCTTCACCAGAGGAACCTGGGTTGGGATCCCCCCCACAGCTCTGCCCCAGGGGCCTTGGCGGGTCTCTGACTTACAACAGGGCTAGATGGGAACTGCAAGGAGACAATCTCCCCAGAGGAAAAGATTCAGTATTAATGTCCCAGAGACTGGGGAGACCAGTTGTCTTGCATCTTCCTCTGGCACATGTGATAATGGTCACTGCTATTATATACTGCTGGGGGAATTCTGTGCCACTGTGTGCATGCATAATTAATATGCTCTGCATAATTTTAGGTATTTTTGGCAGAAAATAGCTTCTGCCAGAAAGGTGCTACAGTTCCACCTTTTACCCACCAGAGGGCACTGTGGCGCTAGAACAGAGCAGCCACTCCGGCCAACTAGGGAAGAGAAAGAGCCTGCAATGCCTTCTTCACAGCGCCTGTTGGGCCAGGTCAGGAGACTGGGGACATGGGGAGACAGACAGTGTGGGGCTGCTGGGGGGTCACAGACAGAGGCTCCTAAGGGCTAGTGGGGGGGGGGACAGACTGGGGCAGGAGCTGAATGGGAGTAGAGGCACTGAGCCACAGGGGGGAGGGAGTTGCAGGGCCATATGGAGATGGGGGAGGGGGTTTAGGGCTGCATGGGGATGAGGGGAGGTGGTTGGCTGAGGAGGTTCAGGAACAGATTGGGATGGGGGGAGGGGCCTGGCTAAGTGGGGGTGGAAGGACACATGTGAACAGGAGCAGATGTGCCTGACTGAACGGGAGAGGCTAGGGGTCATCCAGGGTCTGCATGGGGGAAGCTCCCTAACAATCCCTCCCCATGGCTCTAAAAAACCTGTTCCATACTTTTCCCACCCATACCCAACAACACCCCAACTTCACACTCAGCCTCCTTCCCAGCAATTACTTCCTGCTCCCTCAGCTCCTCCGTTACCCCTGACTCCCCCAAGTCTTTGCACTGCTTCTGAGGGGTGCGGGAAATACGGTTCTGTACTATAGTTTAAATTAATTATTATTCAGCGTCCTGTATTAATATGCCTAGAAAGGAATCTATTTGTCAAAAAACATTTCCTGGATCTTTTTTGTTGTCTGTATTGTTACAGACATCCTTGCTGACAGGTATTTCAAAATAAATTACCAAAATGATTGAAATACATCTGATTATATTGTGTTATTTTGACAAATAAAATATGCAGAATTTTGCAGAACTTTAAAATATTGTGTGCAGAATTTTTAATTTTTGGCGTAGAATTCCCCCAGGAGTAAAGAGGATATTGGAGACATTGTATTGGACTAGAAAGACCACTGGTCTGATCCAGTATGGTAATTGCTACGTTCCTCTCTTTATAGTTTCTATCTGTTTCTATTAGACTTTCTTTGCTGAATTCTATTTAATGATCTAATTTCAAAGCAAATGTCTTCTAGTACTTGTGACAATGCGGTTCTGGCGGAACCCAACTGAGAGTGCCAACTCAGGACAAATTGCTCAAATAGGGCAGTTACAGCCCAAGGCTGGGGTTTTTTCCACCTCTAAGGCAAACCAAACCAGCCAGACTAGGAGAACTTCGGTCTCATCCCCTGGCTAACCGCAAGTCTCACAAGCAATCTCCTTAGACACTCCAGTTTCCCAATATTACCACCAGTGCCACTCGTTATGGGGACAAATGGTTATGAAAACCAATACCCCAGTAAAAGAAAAAGGTTCTCCTGATCCCAAAGGACCAAGCCCCAGACCCAGGTCAATATACAAATCGGATCTTCCCCACAAATCACGCTGTTGCCAATCCTTCAGAATCTAAAATCTAAAGGTTTATTCATAAAAGGAAAAAGATAGAGATGAGAGTTAGAATTGGTTAAATGGAATCAATTACATACAGTAATGGCACAGTTCTTGGTTCAGGCTTGCAGCAGCGATGGAATAAATTGCAGGTTCAAATCAAGTCTCTGGAATACATCCCCCGCTGGGATGGGTCCTCAGTCCTTTGTTCAAAGCTTCAGCTTGTAGCAAAGTTCCTCCAGAGGTAAGAAGCAGGATTGAAGACAAGATGGAGATCAGGCATCAGCCTTATATAGTCTTTTCCAGGTGTAAGAACACCTCTTTGTTCTTAAATTACAGCAACATGGAGTCTGGAGTCACATGGGCCAGTCCCTGCATACTTTGCTGAGGTACAAGGCGTATCTGCCTTCTCTCAATGGGTCCATTGTATAGCTGATGGTCCTTAATGGGCCATCAAGCAGGCTAGGCAGAGCTAATCTCAGCTTGTCTGGGATGTCACCCAGAAGCATAGCATAAGTTTGCCATACAGACAGTATAGAGCCAATATTCATAACTTCGACTACAAAACTGATACATACATATAGACAGCATAATCATAACCAGTAAACCATAACCTTGTCCTAGACACCCCATTTGACCCCCTTTACACAAGATTTGGGTGCCACTACAGGACTTTGGTTGCAACAATGATCTATATGGTCCCAGTTTATGTCAATAACGTCACACCCCCAACACAAAATTGATGCAGGAAGGGATGACACAAACATCACTGACTGCATCCCAAGAGCTCCCCATCCTGGGTTCTGTCTTACTACAGCTAGTATTGGGTTAGAAGCCATACCAGTGTATAACAGAAATGGTTTATCAAAATCATGTTTAACCACATGATTGAACCTCTTTACAACCTCAAGGTAAAACTTAGTTAGAACAATAGTGGATTGGATCTGCTCTGGCAGCATGGTTCCTGTATGTGTTATGTGATCTTGCCAAGAGCTAAAGAAAACAGCTACTTTATCCATACCAGCTCGGGCGAATGTTTGGAACCCCATTAACATCGAATAAATGCAGATATTAATGTTCTTCATAGTACAGGAATCTTGGCATTTAGCCATGAAAGCAATATGGTAGTGTGCCTCAGTCTTCCTTTTCATACAGCACATTAGGTTTGGAATGTCTTTTCCCCTGTGAAAAGTTCCCATATTGTTTATAGGCATTACCTGTGAAACCCCAGTGTAACAAGGCCTTTTAACATAACGTGTGTTCTCATGTATTCCTTTTAACATGTTCAAGGGATTCTCCAAAAGATTAGGCACATTGTACATTTTTACAGTTTGTGGCAATAGCAACACATTCATTACAAAATTAAGCAATAACAACAAGTTCATTGCAAGTGTCCATCTACAGTCATGTTTGTCATGCCACCCCTTTGGTTCAATACCATTGGAGTTTGGGCATTTTAGGGTTAACCTGTGGCTTCCCTTTGCCAAATTCAGTTTTCTCTTTCCTCCTTGTTCTGCAGAATCAAACCCTGATTTCTCTTGCTTAACAGACTTTACTGGCTGATGGGGTGGGCCCTCTGTGCTAACAGCTATTAGCAAGTCCTCCCTTTCCCAGCCAGGCAAGTAATTTGCACTACCCCAGACCAGAGCCAGTCCACCAGTTTTCCTATCCTTAACTGCTATAATTTCCAAGGCTGGACTCTGCCTTAAAGAGATACCACACAAATCCAAAGAGTCTGCGGGTGAGAGTTTGCTTGCTCTCCCCCGCATCCTCAAGCATTCAGCCATAAAACTGCTCTGCTCTGACACATCAGTAACCAAATCTGTCCTCAAACCCTGAAGCGCAAACTGCTCGTTTAAAGAATTAGAAAGGAGACATTTCTGTTCCAACACCATTGTCTCCCCAACAAGTTGGCCCCACACAGCCACTTGGTTATAGGGCTGCCTCAATTCCTTAACAACTTTTACTTCCTCTGAGACCTTCTCAAAGCTACCCACACTGGATCTTTTAAAAGGAAAGTCAGTGGATCCATTCACAACAGACAATTTCTGGCTGCTAGGAACTGAAACTTCCTTGATTAAATCACTCTCACACCCTTCAGTTGCAGGGAACTGCTTGCACCGAGTACCATGAGGATTCCTTTCTCCAGGAGCTTTTCTAAGCAGCAAATCACCCCTCACAGAAATTCTGCCCTTACCCTCTTCACCTAGGGCCTGCTCTAAAGGAACACTTTCCTGAGCAACAACAGACTCTGTCTGGGTTTTACTTGCATTCAGGATCACCTTTGGCCCATCAGGCAGATCTCTACACAATCCCCTTTCAGGCACACCCATAGACTTTTTAGATAAAAGGTTAGAAATACTTCCCTTCTCTTTGCCACACACAAGCTTAGGAATTTTTTCCTTTTTGCTACAAGTTGTTAAACTGTCCGTAGGTACCACAACCAAATTACCTTTCTGCTCTCCTTGTGCCCTGGCTAGGGTATCACCCTGATCAGACAGAGTTGTTACACCCTTCTCCAACCACACATGAGCAACAGGCAAAATACAAGCACCAGAATTTTCTGGTCTCTGGGACTTTGCTAAGACACTAACTGGATGCAACCTAGTTATGGTGCCATTCTCCCCAGCAGATGCAAACTTAGGACCATTCCCTTCCTGGGCTTTAGTTGAATCCAGAACCAACTCTGAGACAGCTACATTACTCTCAACCATCACAGGCCGAAAGGCCCCTTCTGTCTGCTCCACAGACAAAAAAGAGTTGGAGACGCATTTTTCTTTACCAGACATACCGTTTGGGATTTCATTTCCCTTGTCCCAGCAAACCGGGCTGTTCACAGACAACTGCTTGGAGACTGGGGTAGCTTCCTCCATAGGCAAGTCAATACCCCTGACAGACACAGGCACATTTCCTTCACTGTCGCTATTCTTCGCACAGGAAACAGATAAGGTATAGGGACACTCATCTTCCACTCTCCTTGCCTTCCCAAACTGCTGACTAGATAAAGCCATCAGCTCACAAGAACGCCTAGACTCATCCAAAATCTCCTTGTTCTCCTCTCCCTTCGCTTGATCTAATTCCAGATTTACTTCTGAGACATTAGATAGACATTCAGAAACTTCATTTACAGCCAAACAGCTACTTTCCAAGGACAAACTTTTGGAGAAACCCTCCATAGGCACAACCTTAGGATCAATCCTCTCTTGTGCCTGGTTTGTATTAACTTGACTGACCATAGCTTTAATATCATTTCCAATCATAATATCCTTAGGGATTATGTCTTTTACTCCCACAACCATGGTGCCCTCCAATCCCTTCCATTTCAGGTGGACTTTAGCCAAAGGCACCCTGACAAAATACTTAGATAAGGCTACAACAGTTACATCTTCACCTGGCAAATAATCTTCCTTCCTGACAAGACTTGCTTTAACCAGAGTAATATCTGCTGCGGTGTCCCTCCATGCCATACACCTTTCTCCATTCACTTCTGCACTGCTAATAAACTCTGCGTTATTTCCCCCATATTTAGCTTTAATGTGAGTTTTAAGGTCAAATTCTTCAGAGACCACAGAAACAGCATTTGCACACAGGGCACCAATGCTGGGCTCTGTGTGGCTTGCCTGTGAGTTTACAACAACAGGGTTAGCATTTGCCGTGGCATTTGGGGTTGCTGGTTTTGGGCTGCCCTTCAGTGTCGGGCAGTCTGATCTCATGTGGCCCAGGATACCACAGTGATAGCATGTAACCTGTTCCGTCCTGGGATGTGAGTTCCTACCCTCCAGGCCCCCTTGAACTCCTTTAGAAGAGTCAGGTTTATTTTTAAATCCTTCCCTCCTCTTGAACTGGGGGGAATGGTGATTACTTTTCCCCGGGGTTTTACACCCTTCTCGAGCCCTGTTTTGGGTATGGGCATCCGCAATCTCTGCTGCCCGTAGGACTGACTCAGGGTCCCTGTCACACACAGCTGCTCTCACATTGTCAGGCACAATGTCTAAGAACTGTTCCAAAGTTATCAAATCCAGCAGTTTTTCAAAACTCCCATGCGCCTTAGCTCCCACAACCCACTTTTTAACAAAACCCATCAGCTTATGAGCACATTCTACAAAAGTACAATCCTTAGACATTTTAAACTCTCTAAACTTAACTCTGTAAGATTCAGGAGTAACCTTGAACCGCCTTAACACAGAATCCTTAAACAGCTCATAATCTAAGGCTTCTTGTTCCCCCAAGTCATTGAATACTTCCCTGGCCTTTCCAGTCAGTCTGGTCAGCAGGACAGGCATTCGCTGACCCTCGGGGATCTGGTACAGATTGCAGAGGCGTTCAAAGGTAGACAAAAACTCCTCTATATCCTCAGTATCGTTGTAAATGGGACACATCCTTTCCCAGTTTTTCTCATGGCGGGGGGGAAGTGGAGCACCAGGTGGGGATGACTTTCTCCGCTCTTCCAGTACTTGGAGCTGAAGTCTGGCCGTCTCCTGTTCCATCCTGTGAGTCTCCTGTTCCATCCTGTGAGTCTCCTGCTCAGCAGCGAGCAGCTCTAGACGTCCCTTACGAGCTCTCTCATCAGCCTCCTTCTCTAATTCTGCTATTTTTTGCTTCTCCAGCAACCGAAGATCCGCTAGCTTCTGTTCATGCTCAAATTGCAGTTTACTTGTCACCCTTTGCATCCTAATTTTTTCTGCATCTTCTGCAGCCTCAGGTAAGGGCTGTGCTCTTGCCCCCTGATCACTGGCTATTAACAGATTTCTCAGTTCTTCCTTTGTAGCTTTCTTTCTAAAGCTTATCCTCTTTTCTGAACACAAATTTTCCAGGGCTTTTTTGCCAAGTCCCTCATATGCTCTTTGCTCAGCCATTGCAGCAGCTCTTTAACCAACAAAACTCTCAATCCCAAAATTCAAATTTGGATAGCGTGGGGTTCTGACCCAAAGCTTAATTGACCTGGTTCTGTGGATCCAAGCACGACTACGCCACTGTGACAATGCGGTTCTGGCGGAACCCAACTGAGAGTGCCAACTCAGGACAAATTGCTCAAATAGGGCAGTTACAGCCCAAGGCTGGGGTTTTTTCCACCTCTAAGGCAAACCAAACCAGCCAGACTAGGAGAACTTCGGTCTCATCCCCTGGCTAACCGCAAGTCTCACAAGCAATCTCCTTAGACACTCCAGTTTCCCAATATTACCACCAGTGCCACTCGTTATGGGGACAAATGGTTATGAAAACCAATACCCCAGTAAAAGAAAAAGGTTCTCCTGATCCCAAAGGACCAAGCCCCAGACCCAGGTCAATATACAAATCGGATCTTCCCCACAAATCACGCTGTTGCCAATCCTTCAGAATCTAAAATCTAAAGGTTTATTCATAAAAGGAAAAAGATAGAGATGAGAGTTAGAATTGGTTAAATGGAATCAATTACATACAGTAATGGCACAGTTCTTGGTTCAGGCTTGCAGCAGCGATGGAATAAATTGCAGGTTCAAATCAAGTCTCTGGAATACATCCCCCGCTGGGATGGGTCCTCAGTCCTTTGTTCAAAGCTTCAGCTTGTAGCAAAGTTCCTCCAGAGGTAAGAAGCAGGATTGAAGACAAGATGGAGATCAGGCATCAGCCTTATATAGTCTTTTCCAGGTGTAAGAACACCTCTTTGTTCTTAAATTACAGCAACATGGAGTCTGGAGTCACATGGGCCAGTCCCTGCATACTTTGCTGAGGTACAAGGCGTATCTGCCTTCTCTCAATGGGTCCATTGTATAGCTGATGGTCCTTAATGGGCCATCAAGCAGGCTAGGCAGAGCTAATCTCAGCTTGTCTGGGATGTCACCCAGAAGCATAGCATAAGTTTGCCATACAGACAGTATAGAGCCAATATTCATAACTTCGACTACAAAACTGATACATACATATAGACAGCATAATCATAACCAGTAAACCATAACCTTGTCCTAGACACCCCATTTGACCCCCTTTACACAAGATTTGGGTGCCACTACAGGACTTTGGTTGCAACAATGATCTATATGGTCCCAGTTTATGTCAATAACGTCACAGTACTATAAAGGGATACCATACCATCTGCTTCAATATAACACACTTGTCTGAAAATTTTAAACCAACTATTACTACAAGTAGCACCCACGAGCCACTAGAAATTGAAAGAAATGAGAGAAAAATATTGTTTGGTATTTTTTCCATCTTCTTTCCTTGGTGCCCTTGACAGCTTTTGGGAGTAATATGTCTTAGGTGAGACCATAAATTCTGTGCTAACTCTCTCCAAAAGGGTTGGTTTTACTCTTTATGGATAGCTATTTTGCTGGTTTTATGTATAGTCAGACAGACAGTTCCCTGCATTGTTTGTGTGGGTCTCTCACACAGCAACAGAGGAGACAAGTCCAAAAAAAATAAAGAGTGATGGTAAAAATACAAAAACTGTCAGGGGGAGGAGGGGATATTATAGTCTTGAAACTATTTTTAATTCTTTCTTAAAATGGACTAGATTTCAAGTTGATTGTGTCTCTTTAAATTAGAAACTTTAAAATGTTTATTTTTATAATGAAACAAGGTCAGGAACCGGCATTTGTGCTGGCCTTCTGCCCAGCGGTGAACTTCATCCTCTAAGAACAAAGTTAAGGGTACTCAAATCAACATAACTGGTAAGTAATAAGTGCTTCTCAAAAAGGGAATTGTTTTTACTAAGGAAACATAAAACAGAAAGTCTGAAAAGAAGGAACACAATTGCTTTTTAAAAAATCCGTTGGGAACGACCCTTTAATAGCACATATGCATCCCCACACATTGCAATCCCGCCCTTTTGTAAATAAAATAAGGGGTTGTTTTTTTAATGTAAGGATACTAGAGGCAAAACATGGCCTCAGTTATAACTTTGCAATGCTATGGGCTCACACAAACAGGCAGTATTTGCCGCTCCTAGTGTTACCTGTGGGAACATTATATTGCACCTACCACCACACTGGATTCCACATGCGTTCTTGGCTCCTGGAGTCTTGCCATCATTGCACCACCAGTGGCTGTTGATTTGTAAAATTCCATAGTCAGTGCTTTGGTCACCAGGGTTGTAGTTCGTGGCACTTGTGTTAAAGGCGCTCTCGTATCTTGCTGTGCACACCCCTGTGAAGGTTCCATTTAAAAAAAATAACCACACACAGATGGATGTATTTTCTCTGGTGATAAAAACTCCTCATAGCTTGATATGTTACATAAATGCGAATCTAAATGCCCCCTGTATCACCCATTCGTAGATGATGCAAATGATTATTTAGTACAAAGTACACACAGGTAGTTTTGCTTCCTTTTAATCTGATCAGATTCACAATCCTTATTAAATATGAAGAGTAAGAAAAAAACCATTCTACATGTAAAACTTTTGATTTTCATATGAACACCACATGGGGCCAATATCTTTGAAGGAAACACCAGTAAGTGTTTTGGGGTAGGGATGCCAACTTTCTAATTGCTGAAAATCAAACTCCCGAGGCCCTGCCCCAGTCCCACCTCTTCCCCAAAGCCCAGCCCCCACTCACTCTTCTCTCGCCCTCCCCCTATCGCTCACTGCTCTTCCTCCTCCCTGTTGCTGGATTGTCTCATCCTCCCTCCCTCACCAGCTGGGCTCCCTCTGCTCCAGGGCTGGGAAAGGAGCTGCAGTTGGACTCAGAGCCTTCCTCCCGCCTGTCTGCAGATAGAAGGCGACCCTGGTTGAGCGGGGGCTGTCGAAGGTTGATGACCCAGCGCCTCCCCTCCCACTCCCACCCTCCGTGGTAAGCGGACTTTTGGTCTCCAGTCAGTACATCTGACTGGACACTGCCAGGTCCCTGTTTTGGCTGGATTTGCCAGTGGAAAACTGGCACCTGTCAACTTATCCCCTTTCCCTCCCTGCCCCCTGAATCACATGGACATCTCCTCCAAGGAAGCAGACTTACAGTGTCCCAAGCTGTAGCCCCAGTATCCATCCAGCCCAAGCCTTTTCATTGCTCTTGCCAGCTCACACCTTTCGTAGATCTTCCCATGAGCAGCCAGGGCAGGAGGAGAAACCCCAGGATTAGCAAAGCCTTCATGCTGGCAGCGTAGCAAACCCAGGCTCCTACCACTGAAACTAGAGACGACGTGTGCCTGCTAATATTGGGGAGGAACAACCGGGAACAGCTCAAGTCACACCCTTCCCGGAAAGCAGCGGCACTTCCCTTGAGTTCTCAGCTGTTCCTCCTGCCATGCTGGGCATCTAAAGCAACAGCCCCTCCCTGCAGCTCCCAGCTTTGAATGATAAACTGCAAATACTTTGGTAGGTGGGTTAAAAGGTTGTCTAGTTCACTCTGGCATCTGTAAGTTCTGCTGTCTTTGGAGATGCAGTGTGGCCTAGTGGACACAGCACTGGACTGGGATTCAGCTAGGGTTACCATATCTCATAAATAAAAAAAGAGGACCCTCCACGGGTCATGGCCCCGCCCATTTCCCCACCCCCTAGCCCCGCCCAACTCCGCCCCTTCCCCCACCCTAACTCCGCCCCCTCCTCCCTCCCACTCCCAGCCAGGGGGAAAGGGCTGCCCCAGTGCTACCAGCATCACGGTTTCCCGGGCAGCCTCCGGACCCTGTGCCCCCAGCCGGGCACTTCCCCTCCGGGGCTCCGGCGGCTCTGCGTAACTTAGACTGTATAAGTTACACAGAGCCAAAGAGGAGCAGAGCCCCCGCAGCTGGAAGCTCTGCTCCTCTTAGGCTCTAAGAGCCGGGCTGCCCCAGCGCTACCGGCTTCGGGCAGCCCCCGTGCCTCCGGACCCTGCGCCGCCGGAGCCCGGGAGGGGAAGTGCCCGGCTGGGGGCGCAGGGTCCGGAGGCAAGGGGGCTGCCCGAAGCCGGTAGCTCTCGGGCAGCCCGGTTCTTAAACAGAGCCTCCAGCGGCTGGGGCTCTGTGTAACTGACACTGGGTCACTTACACAGAGCCCCTGCAGCTGGAGGCTTTTCTCCTCTTTGGCTCTGTATAACTGACACAGTGTCAGTTACACAGAGCCCCGGCGGCTGGAGGCTCTGTTTAAGAGCCGGGCTGCCCAAGCGCTACCGGCTTCGGGCAGCCCCCGTGCCTCCGGACCCTGCGCCCCCAGCCGGGCACTTCCCCTCCCGGGCTCCGGCGGCGCAGGGTCTCCAGGCACGGGGCTGCCTGAAGCCGGTAGCTCTGGGGCAGCCCGGCTCTTAAACAGAGCCTCCAGCCTCCGGGGCTCTGTGTAACTGACACTGTGTCAGTTACACACAGCCCCGGCGGCTCCAGCCCTCGCGGCGCTATTTAAGAACCGGGCTGCCCGAGAGCTACCGGCTTCGGGCAGCCCCGTGCCTGGAGACCCTGCGCCGCCAGAGCCCGGGAGGGGAAGTGCCCGGCTGGGGGCGCAGGGTCTCCAGGCACGGGGCTGCCCGAAGCCGGTAGCTCTCGGGCAGCCCGGCTCTTAAATAGAGCCGCGAGGGCTGGAGCCGCCGGGGCTGTGTGTAACTGACCCAGTGTCAGTTACACAGAGCCGCAGCCGCTGGAGGCTCTGTTTAAGAGCCGGGCTGCCCGAGAGCTACCGGCTTCGGGCAGCCCCGTGCCTGGAGACCCTGCGCCCCCAGCCAGGCACTTCCCCTCCCGGGCTCCGGCGGCGCAGGGTCTCCAGGCACGGGGCTGCCCGAAGCCGGTAGCTCTCGGGCAGCCCGGTTCTTAAACAGAGCCTCCAGCCGCCGGGGCTGTGTAACTGACACTGGGTCAGTTACACACAGCCCCGGCGGCTCCAGCCCTCGCGGCTCTATTTAAGAGCCGGGCTGCCCGAGAGCTACCGGCTTCGGGCAGCCCCGTGCCTGGAGACCCTGCGCCCCCAGCCGGGCACTTCCCCTCCCGGGCTCCGGCGGCGCAGGGTCTCCAGGCACGGGGCTGCCCGAAGCCGGTAGTGTTCAGGCAGCCGGGCTCTTAAACAGAGCCGCCATTTTCCCGGACATGTTCGGCTTTTTGTCAATTCCCCCCGGACGGGGGTTTGACTGCCGAAAAGCCGGACATGTCCGGGAAAAAGAGGACATATGGTAACCCTAATTCAGCAGACCTACATTGTAGTGCAAGCTTTGCCTCTGGCCTGCCGGGTGACCTTGAACAAGTTACTTTACCTCTGCTTCAGTTTACCCATATGCAGAAAGGGGATAATGATGCCTCTCTTGAGGCCTATATGCTCTGTGTAGGTGTTGCTAGGTATTATTATGCTGAGCAAATGCTATTTTGAAACTTACACTAATAAATCTCAGTAATGACTGGCATTCTATACCCTAAGAGAACAGTTTATACTATATCTTTTTCTCCAATGGTGAAAGAACACCTCTATTACTGCGATGTGTGCTAAATTAGGGCCCTGGCGCTATCTACAGTTATACCAACAGGCCCTGCTCAACAGACCTAAAATCGCTATAGCACTTTGCAGACCCTGACATGTTACTTCCCCTTTGATCTGTAAATGTGGATGTGAATTTTGACTTTGTAAAAACAACAAGCTCAGACCCTGAGATTTCTGTTCCTGTAACATTGTAGAATGACAATAGCAACTCTGTAGTTAATGTTGTGACTGAGTTTCCATTACAAGCCTGATCTGGGCCACTCCAGCTAAAAGGCCCAACCACAGGAATGTCAGCTTCAAAACTGGTAGGAGAGGCCCGAGGGAGAGGGAAATCTTTACTAAAAAAACCTGAAATGAATTGGACACCTTAAGCACAGAAGTTCAAAAACAAACATTCTTCTTGGAGGTGGGGGAGGAGGGAAGGTGTATATATATATATGTGTCCCTCTGTAGTAAAATAATGTGACAAGAGATCACATTTAGATTACCGAGTACATCTGTGTGCTAGCCTACAGCCCAGAGTTGAATATAGTTTGTGCTCCTTACTGATGACTTTCCAAACTGTCCAGTGTGTGAGTTTCCCTGAATTTCCCGAGTTTATCCAGGCCCACTGACGGGGGGTGGGGTGGGGTGCAGTAAAGGGAGCAATTGCCCAGGGGCTTGGGCGATTTAAAAGGGCCCGCGTGGGCCCCAGCCACCGCAGCCAGCAGCTCAGCAGAGGTAAGGCAGGCTTCCTGCCCGCCCTCACTGCACACTGCTCCTGGAAGCGGCCGGAATGGCCCTTTAGCTCCAGGGGGACAGGGGGTCTCCGCACGCTCCCCCCCCCCCCAGCGCTGGGGTGGTGTTTGTGGGCAGTGGCACATGGAGACCCCCTGGACTTCCCGCTTAAGAACCGCTGCCAGAGAGGTGTGCTGGTCACTTTTGGGAGCCGCCAGAGGTAAGCGCCGACCCCCTACTGCAACCCAACCCCCTTCCCAGACTAGAGCCTGTACTGCGCACCCCAACTCCCTCCCAGAGCCCGACCCCACACCCCTTCCTCACCCAATCTCCCTCCCAGATCCTGCATCCCATACACCCTCCCGTACCCAAACTCCCTCCCAGAGCCTGCACCCTGTTCTTTATTATTATGAAAGCAAGGATGGCCCAATGGTTAGGGCATTGGCTTGGGGACCCAATTCCCTCTTCTGCCACAGATATCCTTTGTTGTTTGGTCTCTGTGTACCTTCACTCCCTACCTCATGGAGGTGGCAAACACTGCTCACATACTTTGATAGTGGGAGCCATGGACTCTATGCGCTATGGACCTCTGTTTTTCCATAACAAATACAGCTAAAATGCTCCAGGCCTAGATTTTTACCTTACTACACATGCAATTTATATACGTTAAGGAAAAAAAACCCACCGCAGAACACTACTGTATTGATTTTTATCTTAATCAGGAGAATTGTGCAAATACAGGCAGGGAAGAGACTATGAAGAAAGCCCTTTTGGGAAATCTGAATTAGTATTTCTAACTGCTTGTAAAGAAAGGTGTGGTTTTCTGTTACTCAAAGAAAAACATACATTGTTTCATTTCCTCATTCATCTGTCAGCTGCTAGATTTAACAAAGCACTGCAGAAGTTTACAAAATGGGAGGTGTAAATACATATCTCTAGTCCCATTTGTGCCAGTGTAATACCAGGTCCAGCACTGTCTCCATTATAAATCACAGGTTCTTCCTTGATGGGGAGAGGAGGGGATCCTTGAAGCCATTTTTGGAGCCACAAGATTTTTCCTACTTTCACATTTTCTTATCTACCTGCTATCCAAAAGACATTGGAGTCCTGGGCCCAGATGCTGAAAGGTATTTAGGCGCCTGACTCCCATTGAAATCTATGCGGGGCTGGAGGTTGCTCTCACCAGAAGCCATCAGCGCCAGTGCAGCCCGAAGCATTGCTGGTAGAAGATGCTTTCCCCTTTCCTCAAGTCTCCGTCAGCAGGGCCTCCGTGCACGTTCCGTACAGCATTGCTATGTAGTGCAATCTTTCCCAGGCTGGCCCAAAAGCAGAAGAGCAAGGGAACAAATCCATGACTTCAAGGGAGCTACACCAATTTACATCTGCTGAGGATCTGGCCCAAAGTCGGAGCGTTCTTTTCCATACACTGTATGGCCAGACGGGAGAGCCCTAAACGACGTTGTTCGGGAATTCCTAACTTCAGAAAGTATCAAAAATGTCAATCATGGCAATTTAGTGAAGATAACACCCCAAGCCTGTCATTTTGGGGGTATTTGTAGTATGATCTTTCAGTCTTCGTATGTGATAGACATTTATATAGTGTTTTTCTCCAAAAAAGCCAAAGCCAAAGCACCAGACTAGCTATAAAACTGTAAGCAGAGAACACTCCTCCCGCTGCTGAATGCAGCCACCTCTGACATTGAAAACCTTTAAACACTGCAAAGCACCAAAGCATTGCAGAATTTTGTGTCCATTGCGACTTCTAGCTGAACGTAGCTAGCCAGAATGGAATCACCCCCACTGGAATCAGACTCGAGTTTAAACTATCACTGCTAACTCTTCTTAGGTCTTCAGGAGCAGGGCTGTGCTGCCAATATTTTAACAATGGGCTCCCTCAAAAGTGTGCCATTCCCCCAACAAACAACCCTAGTTGACATAAGACCACCCTTTTCCTGGCCCAGCACATCTTGAGTCACCACGTTTTCCCCCAACCCACCATAGAAGGCTCCTTGAGGTCATTCCCCTACATGACAGCTCTTCCTCGCAGAAGTAGCCATGATGGCAGGTGGCTGCCTGTGGCTTCTACCGGCAGCAATTGTGGTAGGTAAGGGTGATGTCCCTTCTGTGTTGATGGTTGGTTGGTTGGGTATTGAGTCCCCTTTGTTTCTTAATGTTGATGACCCTTCTCTCCGTGACATGGCGGGTTAGGTGTTGGAATGGGTCTCCGGTGGCTGTATTACCCGAGAATTGAGATTATGCTAATTTGATTATGCGAATTGCAGCATAGAATTTGATTATGCTAATTGATTATACTCTAGAATTTGATTATGCTAATTGCAGCAATATTATGTTTATTCAGCCACCATGAATTAATAGAATAGAACACCACATAGTTAAGGGTTAATTTGCATAAGCAGGGCTTTTGGAGAATACTAGCTGCAAGCTTGCAGTTTCTATTTATCGTGATGGGAGGAGGGGAGAAAAGCATCAACAAATTATGAGACTGAAAGAAAATAAGTGGATGGAGACCTTGAGCTGGGCGCTTTTGATGTAGAAGCTTATGGCTAAGATTGTTAGGAATGTTTTGTTAATAAGTAGTTGATTGAAGTTAGGAGAAGTGATGACCCAGTAGGGGTCACAATGAGCTATGAGTTTTGTAAAAATTAGTTATAACAAGACTAGATAATGGAGTATACTTTGGAGCAGTTCTCTGAAGCTATCCTGAGAGACTTTTCCCCAAAACCATATTCTCCGGCAGGGAGGCACCTGGCCATTGCTGACCTGCTGCTCATTACTCAATACCATCTCAGAGTTTAGGTAATTATTTGGAATGTTCTAAACCTATTGCTTATGTCGGTGTGTACTTAAATCTAATAAATAGTCGTTTTAGATAGGAGCATGCTTACTTGTATCAATCTTTCATTAGCCAGAAGCGCTGTGTTCCCATTGATTTATTCCTGATACCACCTGGAATGAAACAGTTAAGTTAAATTAAGTTACCACTGCTTTGGGTTCTGAAAACCCTGGGTAATGGAGCTGGTGAGCCAGTTGCCAGGAATGGTGGAGAGGAGGGGACAATTGATACAAGAAGTTTGTTTGTTTGCAATAGGGGAAAGGGAAGGTGGAACAGGATCGCAATCTGTAATTTTCCATGTCGTAGCCCATGAGTTGATTTATCATTACGTTCTGCTACTGATTCAGGGCTCAGGCTGACAGCCTGATTGGGTAAGAAGCTACATTAGAAGGAAAGGGAATATCTGGAAAGAAAAAAAAGTTGGAAATGATTTTGGGAAATAGCTTGAATGATTTTGTACAGGAGCATGGTAATGGTTTCTGGGAGCTTCCTGCAGCTCTGTAAGCAAATGGTAGTGATGATAGTAGGTATGGAGATAGATCAGTTAAAGACAGAATGCCTGAAAGCGACAGTGTGATTTCTTATGTGGATGACATCCTGGTTTGCACTCAGACCCCAGGGAAGAGAATTCGGAAGTACTGGTCAGGGTGTTACAAAAGATTCAGGAAGCTGGGTTTAAAGTAAATCTAAAGAAAGGCTCAATCATGGTCCCAACACGTAAACTCGTTTGGAGTGATTTTCGGACAGAAGGGGCATTCCCGTGATCAACAGAGTGTGGAGCTGATTCTTAAACTACCAGTTCCCACAGATGTCACAGCTCTTAGATCCTTTCTGGAAATGGTTCATTTCTCCCGAGATTTTATTGAGGGAGTTTTAGAGAAGGCATCAGATGGGAGAGGGGAAGTTTTCTGGATTCCCATGCTGTGCAGCAGCAGTAGGTTTCCTCCCATCCTCATATATTGGGGAATGGCCAGCAAGAATTGGGGGATGCAAGGCTTTAGCAAAGTGCTGGAGGATGCATCGGGGAATTCCCCTGAGCAGCGCTCACAGCCGTAGCCAGGCACTTGGGGTGTAGCTAGTGCAAGGCAAATAATGGATTTTTTGGTTTGTTGCCAATTTTGAAAAGTAGAAAAAAAGCTGGGTTTGGGGCATAGAGAAAATGAAAAATTTTCAGCAAACTGGGACTGCTAGCAAGGGTTGGGCCCTGTCCCCCTCTGGAGACATATGTTGGAGGAGCAGACAGCCAGTGAGTTCCCCACCTTCCCAGGAGTGGTGGGGCTCAGGCTTAGGGCTTCAGCCCAGGGCGGGTGGGGCAGCAGGCTCTTGCCACTAGACTTCGGGCTCCAACCCTGGGCTCCAGCTGTGTGGCAGCAGACCCCAGGCTCCAGCTGCCCGGCTTCAGACTCCATCCCCAAGCCCCATCGCCCGGCCATGGGGCTTTGGGATCTGGCCACAGGGCTTCAGGCTCCAACGCCCTGCTGCCTCCCCTCAGCCACCGTCCGACCCACCCCATCGCCCCTAACCCCGCTGCCTCCCAACCCCCTCATCCAGGGCTTAATTTGTCCCCAGGCTTGCCAGGGCTGAGTAAGTCCGCTGTGAAAAGTGATATTTGTATGTTTGTTAATATCACTTTTCACAACAGACTTACTAGCTAGCAATAAATAAATTACAATGATTTGGATGTGTATATGTGCATATTTATTTGTTTTTCCTAAAGCTAATCAAGTATTTTAGGGAAAAATATGAGCGCAGCCACCTGTAAGAGTTGGTGGCCTCACTCTAAGGACACCAAAAAATTTGTCCTGAGAACCCTGGTAGCCCTGGGATGGGACTGGAGGTGATTTGGGGAGCTCCTGGGGAGCAGCAAACACCCTGTGGCGACCAACCCACGCCCAAAAGTGAGGAGGCTCATGGATCAAGAGGAGACAGAGGAAGCAGAAAGAGGGCCTCTCAAACCCGGCAGAGGTGCCAGTGATCCAACCTGCGACTACGGGGGCTTTAAACGAGACAGACAATGACTGATTGATGGAAGACGGGGACTTTGTGTGGGAGCAACGGGAAGACCAGACCCTGAGCTATGCTTGGGAACAAATAGTCACACCTGAAGGAGAAGGGAAAGGAGGCCCATGGACACCAGAGGGGCCTCACTTTGAAGTTCAGAACAAGCCTCTGTACTGGATAGTGAGAGACCCCAAAATCCAAGAAACATGGCATCAGCTACTTGTGCCTAAGAGATTTCTACGGGAGCTACTTTGCTGGCCCACACAGTGCTGCACTGGACACCTGGGGCAAGAGAACACTCTACAATGGATAGTCCTTTTTTTGGTCATGCATCCACCAAGAAATGTGTGAGTTTTGTGCCTCATCCCATGAGTGTCAACTCACAGGACTCAAAGTGGTGCCAAAGGCCCACATCCTGATCCCTGCAGTGGGAGTACTGTTTGAGCAGATAGGGACAGATCTGGTGGAACCCCTGCAGAAAAGCGCATCCAGGTTCCAGTACATACTGGTGATTGTAGACTACGTCACCTGGTATCCTGAGGCCATTCCACTGGGTGTGATGAAAGCGTCCACCATAGCAGGCGAGCTCATGAAGGTCTTTGCCAGGGTTGGGATCCCAAAAGAAATTCTGTTGGACGGGGGGGTCCAATTTCTCATCAAAGCTTCAAAGCTGATATAAGAGCTGTGTGAATTACTTAGGATCCTGGCCCTCAAGATGTCGGTATAGCATCCACAAACCAATGGGCTGGTGGAGCATTTCAACAGCACCCTGAAATCCATGTTAAAAATATTTGTTGGCAATGACCCGCGACACTGGGACAGGCTGCTACCAGCCTTGTTATTTGCCATACAGGAAGTTCTTCCAGCCTCTATGGGATTTTACCCCTTCGAGCTTCTGTATGGGGAGCAGGCCAGGGGAATTTTGGACCTTTTCTGGGAGACATGGGAGAGCAGGAGTCCTGAGCCATGGACTCGGTACCATATGTGCTGCAGTTGTGGGAATGATTTAAGATGATGCAGGGGGGAGTGTGGGAGAGGAGTGTTCACCTGCTGAGAGCCCAACAAACCCAGGAGCCTGTACAGGGACGGCCTGTCCATATAGGCAAATTAGGTGGTCACCTAGGGTGCCAAGTTAAATGGGGCGCCAAATTCGAGGGGAAAAAATCAAATAAAAAAGAAATAAAAAAAATGAAAAAGAGGGGAAAAAATACAAATAAAATAATGAAGATGTCATTATTTCAATTCCTGTGCGCGTATGGAGGGAATATGAATTATAATTAATTTCTCTACATTTCTGAGCATTTATTCATATGTAAAATGTTTTATTTACTGCAAAAATTAATATTTTAGCGATTTTTTTTTTCAATTTGTGACGTAGGGTCAAGATGACCCACTCTGCAATTTTGATAAGCAATAACTCAGCCACAATGAAACACATCCGCCAGCGGCAAGTGCTGCAATGCTAGTGACACCTAACCCGAATATACATCAAGGTCGCATAGCCGGAAATTCATGGAGAGCGGAGATATCGTGAGTTGATACATGTGAAATGGTCATTTTAACACACGTCGCAGGTAGATGGTTAAGAATCGAGCGAATACTCTGGAAAATTGTGTTTTTGATGCCAAAGAATAAAGAATAACGTCTTTCAGCATTATAAATCCAAAATGTGAGTATCTTTAAGCGTTATTAAACCTTAGGCCTTGTCTACACTACGAGAGTAGTTCGATTTTACTTGCATCGAATTTTTGTAATCGATATTGCAAAGTCGAACGTGTGTGTCCACACTAAGGACAGTAATTCGACTTTGTGCGTCCACACTAACGGTGAAAGCGTCGACATTCGAAGCGGTGCACTGTGGTCAGCTATCCCACAGTTCCTGCAGTCCCCTCTGCCCATTGGAATTCTGGGTGTAGCCGGCAATGCCTTCTGGGTAACAAAATGTGTCGAGGGTGCTTTTGGGTAACTGTCGTCATCCGTCCATCACTCCCGCCCTCCCTCCCTGAAAGCGCCGGCGGGAAATCATTTCGCGCACTTTTCCAGTCATTGACAGCGCGGACGCCACAGAACTGCGAGCATGGAGCACGCTGCGACCATCGCTGCAGTTGTGGCCGCTCTCAACGCCTCGCAGCTTATCATACAGGTTTCCCTGAGGCAGATGCAGAAAAGTCAGGCGAGGAGGCTACGGCACCGCGGTGATGTCCTGAAGTCTGAGAGTAGCACGGACCTGTCAGAAAGCAGGGGACCCAGCGCCGAGGACATCGCGGTGGCAATGGGTCATGTTGATGCCGTGGAACGGCGATTCTGGGCACGGGAAACAAGCACTGAGTGGTGGGACCGCATAGTGCTGCAGGTCTGGGATGAATCCCAGTGGCTGCGAAACTTTCGCATGCGGAAGGGAACTTTCCTTGAACTTTGTGAGTTGCTGTCCCCTGCCCTGAAGCGCAGTGACACCCGGTTGCGAGCTGCACTGAGTGTACAGAAGCGAGTGGCCATAGCCCTCTGGAAGCTTGCAACGCCAGACAGCTACCGGTCAGTCGCAAACCAGTTTGGGGTGGGCAAATCTACCGTGGGGGTTGTTGTGATGCAAGTAGCCAAGGCAATCGTTGATGTACTACTGCCAAAGGTAGTGACCCTGGGAAACGTGGAGGCGATCATAGATGGCTTCGCAGCGATGGGATTCCCAAACTGCGGTGGGGCCATAGATGGAACTCACATCCCTATCCTGGCACCGGACCACCAGGCCACCCAGTACATTAACCGAAAGGGCTACTTTTCCATGGTGCTGCAAGCACTGGTGGACCATAGGGGACGTTTTACCAACATCTACGTGGGATGGCCGGGCAAGGTTCATGACGCTCGTGTTTTCAGGAACTCTGGTCTGTTTAGACGGCTGCAACAAGGTATTTACTTCCCGGACCACAAAATAACTGTTGGGGATGTGGAGATGCCTATAGTCATCCTCGGGGACCCAGCCTACCCGCTAATGCCCTGGCTCATGAAGCCCTATACTGGCGCCCTGGACACTGAAAAAGAACTCTTCAACTACCGGCTGAGCAAGTGCAGAATGGTGGTGGAGTGTGCTTTTGGCCGTCTCAAGGGGAGATGGAGAAGCTTACTGACTCGCTGTGATCTCAGCGAAACCAATATCCCCATTGTTATAGCAGCTTGCTGTGTGCTCCACAATCTCTGTGAGAGCAAGGGGGAGACCTTTATGGCGGGGTGGGAGGTTGAGGAAAATAGCCTGGCTGCTGATTACTCACAGCCAGACAGCCGGGCGATTAGAAGAGACCAGCGGGAAGCGCTGTGCATCCGGGAGGCTTTGAAAGAAAAGGTCCTGAGTGAGCAGGGTAACCTGTGACTTTAAAGTTTGTGTACTGAGAAGCTAAACCTGCCCCCGTTTCTTTACCCAGGTAATGCTGACTATCCTATCCAGTTACATACCCCCTTCACCCCCCTTCCAACACACGTTTCGAAATAAAAATAGTTCTACTTTGTTAAAGCACACCGTTTTCTTTAATACTGTTTTCGCGGGAATTTTTTAAAACTGGGACGCAGACTATGGTGCGGAGCGGGTGTAGTGTAGTGACGCGAATGCAGCTTCTAAACTCAAGGATTGACAGGCTCCGCTGCGGTGGGATGGTTGTTTCAACGGAGCCTGTCACCCCTCCTGATCGGGACTGTGTGTATGGGGGGGTCTATGTGACTTTGTGGCAGGGGGAGGACGGTTACAGATCCCCTGCTTGTGGCTCTGTGATCCTGCCTAAGGACCGCCGCTTAAGATCTGTAACTGCCCTCCCCTGCCACAAAGTCACAGAGCAACCCACCCCCCACCACATAACATGAAAACAACCTCCCAGACTAACCAGGGTAACTAGTCACTGCATCACTGCACTGTGTATGTGCCCTGCTGCTGTGCCTGCCCCCGACTATGTACCCTGCCAAAGGTGACTATCCTGTCCAATTACCAACTCCCTTTCCCATCCTCCTCCAAAAGAACATGATTGAAACAGTAGTTTACAGAAACGTATTTTTTATTATCAACTACACATGGCATTGGGAGTGTGATTCCAGGCTAGGTTGTGAGACAGTCGCAGATGGGGCTGTGGAAATGGGAAAAAGGGAGTGAATTCCTCAGAAAGAAAAATGTAGTTGTGAACAAAGAACATAGTCTTTCTCTGTGAACAAGACCATGCACAGCACCTATCACATGCGCACTCAGCACAAGGTCGAATTTTCGGCCTTCGCATTCAGTGCCTGGGGTCTTGCACAGCACATTTGAGAAGCGGGGCAGCACAACGGAATTTCTGTTGCAGGCAGACATGGTAAGCCGTACACTTGTGGCAGTTTAAAACTTTTATATTACCACTGGCCTCATTTCACATTTAAAGCTATGTCAGTTCCTGCAGCCAGCAATCCGGCAAGCGGGAACTCTGCCCCTGTCCCACCCCCTCGCAGCTGTCCCCGGGAACGATCCCTTTCGGCTGCCCCTCTCCCGCCTCCACCGCGTGGCTACAAACCAGCGGTTACAGTTCTGTCAAGGAACGGGAAAGCAGTCCCAACACTAACATTCCCCTACCTAATTAAAAGCAGGTCACCATGGGCGACATCACCCTGATGAGGATCTCTGAGAGCGACAGACAGAGAATGCTCCGGGAAAGCCTCCAAAGACCAGGGCCGTATGCCGCCCTGCTATGCAGAGCAATGATTCCCGAGTACGTGATAGTCTCGTGGCGCGGCAACGTGTCGTACTTCGGAGGACCCAATAAGGCCGCTCTCCCCAGGAACCTCATGCAACGGCTTTCAAATTACCTCCAGGAGAGCTTCATCGAGATATCCCAGGAGGATTACTGCTCTATCCCCGGACATATAGACCGCATTTTACTGTAGCTGCAGTAGCAGGGAATAAACAGTAGAGCGGCTTGTGCAGGACAATCACTGAAAACCGGACATTGCTAGATTTTTTTTCAAAACTTGCACTGCCCATGACTAAACCGTTAAGCGCATAGGGCACACTAATCATGAACAACCCATTCTTTTAATTGTTAATATTCCTGTTTTGTTAAAAATAAATGTTTAGATGTTTACAACACTTACTGGCTGATCCTTCACCAGATTCTGTGTCCGGGGTAACGGCTGGGGACGCTTCGTAGGGGATCTCTGTAAGGGTGATGAAGAGATCCTGGCTGTCGGGGAAATCAGCGTTGTGAGCGCTGCCGACTGCCTCGCCCTCCTCATCTCCTTCCTCATCTTCCCCGTCCCCTAACATGTCGGAGGAACCGGCCGTGGACACTATCCCATCCTCAGAGTCCACGGTCACTGGTGGGGTAGTGGTGGCGGCCGCACCGAGGATGGAATGCAGTGCCTCGTAGAAACGGGATGTCTGGGGATGGGATCCGGAGCGTCCGTTTGCCTCTTTGGTCTTCTGGTAGCCTTGTCTCAGCTCCTTGATTTTCACGCGGCACTGCGTTGCATCCCGGCTGTATCCTCTCTCTGCCATGTCTTTAGAGATCTTCTCGTAGATCTTTGCATTCCGTCTTTTGGATCGCAGCTCGGAAAGCACGGACTCATCGCCCCACACAGCGATGAGATCCAAGACTTCCCGATCAGTCCATGATGGGGCCCTCTTTCTATTCACAGACTGCACGGCCATCACTGCTGGAGAGCTCTGCATCGTTGCCAGTGCTGCTGTGCTCGCCACGATGTCCAGACAGGAAATGAGATTCAAACTGGCCAGACAGGAAAAGGAATTCCAATTCAAATTTTCCCGGGGCTTTTCCTGTGTGGCTGGTCAGAGCATCCGAGCTCGCACTGCTGTCCAGAGCGTCAACAGAGTGGTGCACTGTGGGATAGCTCCCGGAGCTATTAGCGTTGATTTCCATCCACACCTAGCCTAATTCGACATGGCCATGTCGAATTTGGCGCTACTCCCCTCGTCGGGGAGGAGTACAGAAGTCGAATTAAAGAGCCCTCTATGTCGAACTAAATAGCATCGCAGTGTGGACGGGTGCAGGGTTAATTCGATGTAACGGCGCTAACTTCGACATAAACGCCTAGTGTAGACCAGGCCTTAGTGTTATTATCGGGCTGTATAATTATGAATTTTTTTTGTTATAACTGATTCACATGTAATAAATAAGGTCCATAAAAGAAAAGTAACAGCGTTAACGCTTAATAGACTACGAAAGTGATGACGTCACACTCCAAGCGGGTAACTGTGTTTACTTTCTAAACAACCAGTGTCGGGTTATAACAGCGAAAAAGGTCATTTTGTTTCCGTGTAAACGCTGTAACTTACTGTTTTAATAGGTAAGTGAGTGTATATCACTAATCATTGAACCTTTAAGCAGTGAAAAGATGTGCTGGGATGGCTGCAATGTGGTTTAAATCACCAACGATGTGGTGTGTCAGCCATCCTTAACGCTATAATGCTTGCAGTCGGAAGCACAGTACATAACAATATTCAAGTGCCCCATGGCAGAAAGAGGAAAAAGAAAACCCTCAGGAGCTGTGTATCGTAAACGAAAGGCTGAGAAGGAAAAGGATCAAGCAAAACAGCAGGGATCCTTCCTGAAATATCTTCTCTTTAATCCAAATAAAGATGGAAGCAGTTCACAGCATCCAGATGAAGGAATTTTACTTGGAGAGGAGGTTAGCTCACATCTGCATGGATGCAGTTTGTAACATCATCATGAAGATATATTACTTTGAGATGAAGGTAGCTCACATCCACATAAAAGCAGTTTGGAAACTCAAGATGATGGAAACTTACTTCCAGATGAAGGCAGCTCACAGCATCAGACTGATATGGAAGTGGAGAAAATGTATTCGCCTTCAGAGATACATTCAGAAATTGAAGTAAATGAAGTTGAAGAAAGAAAGGATGAGGAAGTTACAAACAAGTTACAGTATGGGGACCCAGCTTCATGGCCCAGATATGATGACAGTGTGCAGCAAATTCTCGTGGAACATGGACCCAAACAAGTTCATGAATGTCCCTTCCCTAAGAATGGAAATAAAAGAAAATTCTCTGCTCAGCATTACAAGAGGAAACTCATTAATGGGAAAGAAATTCATCAAAACTGGTTACAATATTCAGTGTTGAAGGACTCTGCATTTTGCTTTTACTGCAAGTTGTTTAGAAATCAAGCAATTGGTACATCACATTGAAAATGGTTCCAAGGACTGGAAAAACGTATCTTCAATTCTCTCTTCACATGAAAGAGGTACAGAACATTTGGAATGTTTTCAAAATTGGAAAGAACTTGAATTACGATTGAAAAAAGGAAAAACTATCTATGAAGAAAATGTACGTGTGATCAAGGAAAAAGAAGAATATTGGCAACAAATATTAGAGCATCTGATTGCTTTAGTGAGAGCAATTTAGCATTCCGCGGCAGCGGTAGAAATGAAAAATTATACACTCCAGGTAATGGAAACTTTTTAAAATTTCTTGAATACCTAGCTTTGTTTGATCCAGTCATGAAGGCGCATCTATGTAAAATAACTGATCATGAAAGACAGGTTCATTACTTAGGAAAATATATACAAAATGAACTGATTCAAATCCTAGAAAATGCCATTAAAAAGAAAATTGTAGAAGCTGCCCATTCTGCAAAATACTTTTCATTAATACTGGACTGTACACCAGACGTGAGTCATGTTGAACAAATTATGATGATCATTCATTTTGTGGATATGGAAAAGTCTGCAGATGAAGATAATGTTGAAGTGCTCATAAAGGAACATTTTTGGGGTTTCGTACCACTGAAGGAGACGACTGGAGCATTTATGACTGAAACTATTCTACAAGAGCTTGAAACAATGTCATTATCTGTTGAAAACTTATGTGGCCAAGGCTATGATAATGGGAGTAATATGAACGGTAAAGACACTGGTGTTCAAAGGAGAATGATGGAAATCAATCCCAGGGCCTTTTTCGTTCCTTGCAGTGCGCATTCTCTGAATTTGGTTGTCAATGATGCCGCTAGATGATGTTTGGAGGCAAGCAGTTTCTTTGACCTGGTGCAACATGTTTATATGTTTTTCTCAGGCTCAACACGCCGTTGGGAGATTCTGACTTGCCATGTGAATTCTCTAACTGTGAAACCACTTAGTCAGACAAGATGGGAGGGTCGCATTGATGCTTTGAAGCCTCTTCGCTATGAACTTGGAAACATTTATGATGCCCTAATTGAAATTTCTGATGATACTACCTTTACTGGATCATCTGGCAATACGGCACATTCAGATGCAGAAGCTCTTGCAAATGACCTTTCCAAGTTCAAATTTGTGACTTCACTCATTTTGTGGTATAATATCCTTTTTGAGATTAACCTCACTAGTAAGCAGCTTCAGGAAAAGAACTTGAACATACATTCTGCTATTCAAAAACTGCAGCAAACTAAAAATATTCTGGATCAATTCAGAAGTGATGAAGGGTTCGAAAGAACACTGGTAGATTCTCTCGAGCTTGCTGAAGAAATAGACTTTCCGACAGAATTTGAACCAGAGCCAGTTTGCATTCGGCAAAAGAAACAGCAGTTTTCGTTGAACGACAAGACACACCTATTCAGAACCGAAAACTTTATTATTCTTATTCTTTATTCTTTATTATTATGAAAGTAAGGCTGGACCAGTGGCTAGGGCATTGTCTTGGGGACACAATACCCCCGTCTGCCACAGATTTCCTCTGTCATTTAGTCGCTGTGTGCCTTCATTCCCTGCCTCATGGGGGTGGCATGCAGTGCCACACACTTCGATGGTAGGAGCCATATAAATGCCATAGATGGATTGAATGTGGTGTGGGCTTGTTTCACCATAACAAACACAGCTAAAATGCTCCATTCTTGGCCTCCAGGGCTAGATTTGTACCTTACTACAAATGCAAGTTATAGATGTTAAAAACAAACCCCCACCCCAGAACAGTACTGTATTGATTTTCATCTTAATCAGGAGAATTGTGCAAATACAGGCAGGAAAGAGAACAGAACTATGAAGAAAGCCCTGTTGGGAAATCCAAAATTAGTATTTCTAACTCCTTGTAAAGAAAGAAAGAAAAACATACATTGTTTCATTTCCTCATTCATCTGTCAACAGTTTGATTTTACCAGAGCACTGCAGAAGTTTGCCAAGCTTGTGTGTATTAATGTATGTGACTAGTGCCATTTGGGCCAGTGTAATACCAGGTCCTGCACTATTTCCATTGTAAATCACAGGTTTTTCCTTGATGGGGAGAGGAGGGAAGGGGAGCCTTCAAGCCATTTTTGGAGCCACAAAGATCTTTCCTACTTTCCCATTTTCTTCTCTACCTACTATTCTAAAGACTTGGGAGTCATAAGCCAAGATGCTGTGAGGTATTTAGGCATCTAACTCCCACTGAAATCTATGGGGCTGGAGGTTGCTCTCACCAGAGGTGCAGGAGATTGCGGCTGTCCAGGGCCGGTGTAACCACCTAGGGCGCCAAGATTTGGGGGCGCCAAAAAGCGGTGTCCAGAGTCACAGGAGTCAGCTGAGCGGGGCAGGACGGGGAGCAAGGCCATAACAAACCCGCCCCCGCAGCGTGGGGTACTGCGCAGGATGGTCAGTGGGAGCCTGTGATGGAGCAAGGAGGAGACAGCCTGCTGGGCGTGGCGACCAGCGCGGCCGAGGGACGGAGCCGTTGGGGGAGGCAGGACGCCCTCCAACGTGCCATGCCTGGGGCCAGGCGCAGCTGCCTGCTGGGGCAAGGGAAAGTGAAACAAAACCCCGCAGTGCGACGGACGGGAAAGGGCTGGTGCAGGTGCTGCTTCCAAACACTGACCCCCCCTGCCCCCCCGGTGGCACTGTGCCAATGCAGGGAGCCAGCCCTGATCCCCAGGGAGATCCTCACCTGCCCTCCTTGCCCTTGGGTCCCCCCCGGAGGGCGAAGTACTCAGAGCCTGGAAATGTTTAGAGCAGGGGGCAGGGGGCATTCTCACCCTCCTCATTGCTCATAGGTTCCCCCAGACCAGAAGGGACCATTGTGATCATCTCCTCTGACCCCCTTGTATTAATTCTAATGAACAATGCCACATTATGCAGTATTCATTTTTGAAAGTTTATAATAAGTGATGCTCCGGGTGGAGGGGAGGAGAAGGGGGGGCGCAATGGAAGTTTCACCTAGGGAGCAAAATATCCTTGCACTGGTCCTGCGGCTGTCCCTCCCCATCAGGCTCAGAGGGAGGGCAGGCCCCCTCGCTCTGTGTTTCTGGAAAGACTGGCTCAAAGGGGGATTAGCAGTCTCCATGGTCCTGGTCACCTAGGCAGGGGCCAGGCAGCAAGAAGTCCAGGGCTCAGGCCCTGAGGCAGGGCACAGCAGCAAGCAGGTTAATGCCTGACATCCTGTATCTGGGAGATGGCAGACAAACACAGGCCTCTTGGCCTAAGGTGGGAAGGTTGCCCCCCAGAGATGGGTTTGGCAGCAGAGGATAGGGGGACCTTGGCTCACCCTACTTCACCTGGTCCCAGCCCAGGGCCCTAACACTGGCAGAGGGTTCCACCACGTGGTCAGTGGGGATCCCAACATGCTGACCAGAATTAGGGCAACACAATTGGACAATCGTCTGGTATCCTTGGGCTCCTTCCTATGATCACCTTGCTGTGAACCTGCACCTCTGTCTCCCTGGGGCACACCACTAGCTGCAGTCCCAACAGTTCCTCGGTGTCCTTGTTGGCTCCCTGATTTCTCTTGCCTGCTATGCTCCAGTGGAGAGCTAACTCTGCCAGATGGTAACAGTCTCCAAAGGAGCATCTACTAGCTGGGGTGTGCAGGAGTGCTGAGAGTCCCTCTCCTCTCCCACTGACCTTGTGGATGACTCGTGTGCTTCAATACCTGGTTAAACTGGGACCAGCATGTGTGTTTATCATGCAACCAGTGTAAGAGGGCCAGTGTTCTTAACTATTCATTTCTTTGCTTTTAAATGTTTGGGTTGTGTGAATGATATGATGAGTGACATTAGTGTAGTTGCTACAACCTTAACAGATTTTTTAAACCCAAATTTGTGGGTTTGGAACATAATTATATTTAACAGATTACCATTCTGCACCATGTGTTTACAAACTATGATAGTCAAAATAAAACATGTAGGTGTTCATGATTATGTGCTTCTGCCACAATCTTTATCTCATAGTGCCAGGCCGTTCTCCAAAGGTATTTAGGCTCTTAGCTTCCATTAAATGAACATCAATGGAAGTTAGGAGCCTAAATACCTTTGAGGACCTGGGTCCAAGTTCATAATCTCATATTCACTTTCTCTTGTATATTAACCAATAATCACAAAAATTATGTGCAAAGTACGTCATTTTATTGAGTGTAATGAATGTGAGCTCACAAGCAAGATTACACAATGCTACTAATTAGCAGAACAAAGTAGTTGCAGGATCTCACAGGAAAAACAGATCTGGCTTATTCTGACGTGTATATATAATAAAGAGGTAATACAAGATCTTTAAAACTGTGTAGAACACAAAATAAGTTACTGCAGCTGGTCACATGGAACGATCCACGGCAAGGAGTAAAATATTTGCATTTTACCAGTCAGTTGCCCTGCAAACCTTTTTCCTGAATTTGTTTTATTTTGAACATGATTAATTGTAAAAGGGAAGCAAGAAGAGGGAATATTTTGCTGCATGTGAAAAGCTCCTTAATTATAAGGGAACCAAGATGCAGTAAACCCCATAACTTTATAGCCCGCAGCCACGGATCCACGGGGAGACATCTCGCCCTTTGCAGTTCTTTGTCCATGCCACCCTGTTTGAGTTAAAAATCACGTTAGTTGATTATGGCAAGCTTATCAATTAGTGCAAAGCCCCCCAAGAAAAAGCCAACCAATTACATTTATGTACGATTAACTTTTTTGCAGAGATCCAAGCTTATATAACAAATAATTTGCTACTGGTCCAATCCCGACAGAGCACCTGGCTAGTCTGAGTGGCCTAAAAGGTTCCTAAAAGGTTGTCAAAAGGCCCACTTTCCAGCTGTTATTCCTGCCACATATATTTGGAGTGTTTGTGACACTGCTCATAGGCAGCAACTACGTGGGTGCTCCAGGGCTGGAGCACCCTCAGAAAAAAATTAGCGGGAGCTTAGCACCCACCGACAGCCAAGCTCCCCCACTCCTCCCAGTGCCTCCCTTTCGCCAGCGGCCCTGCTGATCAACTCCTCCCCCTCTCTCCCAGTGCCTCCTGACAGCTATGGATCAGCTGTTCTGTGGCATGCAGGAGATGCTGGGAGGGAGCGGGAGGAATGGGGACAGGGCATGCTCAGGGAGGAGGGCAGA
Source organism: Chrysemys picta bellii (assembly GCF_011386835.1). Taxonomy (NCBI): domain Eukaryota; kingdom Metazoa; phylum Chordata; order Testudines; family Emydidae; genus Chrysemys; species Chrysemys picta. The sequence continues at coordinate 65,441,983 of NC_088791.1, forward strand.
ATGAGGCAGGGAGGGGGTGGAGCAAGGGCAGGAAGAGATGGGTGGGATGGTACCTTGGGGAATGGGGTGGTATGGGGGTGGGGCCCGGGTGGGATAGGAGCAGGAAGAGGTGAGGTAGGGGCTAGGAGGAAGGGATGGAGTGGGGGAGGGGCTTGGGGATGAGCAGGGTTTGAGCACCCCCAGGGAAAATTAGAAGCTGCTCCCTACTGGATAGAATCAAATTTGTTCAGTTTTGTGCCATAAGCGCTATCCTGCTAAATAGAACTAATGCACATTCCCATTTATTTCCAGCTGGAGGGCAGTAAACTTCCAGAGAAAGGTGATTTAAGTTCCATCCCCACTGCCATGTGAAGGATCAAGTGGCCCTGTTGTGTAGCATAGATATAATCTTGAAGTCCTTGCTGGATCTAGATTTGTTACATTGGTGTTTGAATTCCTGGGAACCACAGATGCTCACCAAATACATTTCTCTAATTAGAAGAGTGGGTGTGCTTGTGATGGACAAGCGGGGCGAACCTGGGCAGGAAGGGGTTGATTGTCTGTCCTGTAGACAACAGCTGAATCCGGTCCCATTTCACCTGCCAGAAGTAACAAGTCTAGAGGGAATTAAAAGGGAGGAAGAAGGCCAAGAAGTCCTAAGGGGTGGGCTGAGCAATCCTGAACTAGGAACTGTCAGGTCACCCAAGTCTGTGGAGAAGGTTTAGACCGGACTTTGTGCTCTTTTATTGGTCATTAGAAAAGTCAAACCCCAGAAGTAGGTGAGTTGTGAACCTAGAGAGGGCACCTGGCCTGTTGTTTAGAGCAGATGGAAAAGACTCCCATTCACAGTGCCAGTGCTCTATATTGGATGGAATCAAAACTGGTCAACTGTATGTCATAGACCCTACACCTTTAATAACGAATAGAGAGTCGTTTTCAGTCCAAGTGTAGGAGTTTTTGGAGGAGGGAGATCTGAGTGTTATCTCCACTGCTGCTGTAAAGGTCCAAGTGGCCTTGATGTATATCAGAGCTACAACTGAGAAGCCTCAATGTCCATAAATGTATTGTGCTGTGAACCCTTAGTATACAAGTTCTGAGTTCAAATATGTTAATAAATAAGCATGCAAATATTAGCAACCTGCTTGTTGCTTCTATACAAGCTTGTTTATCCAAAAGAAGATTGTAGTCTCTCTCTTTTAACTGGACTCCCCCCAACTATACACACAAATATGTCATTGTTATTAGTTCTTGTAACAGTTTTAAACGTACCATGCACCCATGCCATTAGGATCGCGAACAACTCTCTTTGCACAATTTACACTCGCTGTAATATCTGCTGTCAGTAACTCTAAAAAAGAAATACAGTGGAAAGAGGGGGGAGAAAAAAACATTTTCCTCTTCATTTTTTTTGAATCTGTCATCTTAAAATTGATGCTGAAATAATATTGTATTATTATTATTTATTAATCAAGTAGATTACAGTAGCATCTAAGGACCAACCAAGAACAGGACCCTCTGATGATAGGCAAACATAGAATATAATGTATTCTGTACAAACATAGACTAGCAGATGGTCCGTGTTCTGAAGATCTTAGAATCTAAATAGAAAGACAGACCCAGAGTGGGGGAAAGGGATATAACACACAGAGTAAGCAATGTTCTGGTGTCAAGCATTATGTTAGTTCCACAATTTGGTCTTAGCTTTAGAATGCTGTCAATCTGTGGGCTAGTTATAGCATAACCAACTACTGTAAGTTGTCTTGCATCTTCCTCTGGCACATGTGATAATGGTCACTGCTATTATATACTGCTGGGGGAATTCTGTGCCACTGTGTGCATGCATAATTAATATGCTCTGCATATTTTTAGGTATTTTTGGCAGAAAATAGCTTCTGCCAGAAAGGTGCTACAGTTCCACCTTTTACCCACCAGAGGGCGCTGTGGCGCTAGAACAGAGCAGCCACTCTGGGCCAACTAGGGAAGAGAAAGAGCCTGCAATGCCTTCTTCACAGCGCCTGTTGGGCCAGGTCAGGAGACTGGGGACATGGGGAGACAGACAGTGTGGGGCTGCTGGGGGGGGTCACAGACAGAGGCTCATAAGGGCTAGTGGGGGAGGACAGACTGGGGCATGAGCTGAATGGCAGTGGAGGCACTGGGCCACAGGGGGGAGGGAGTTGCAGGGCCACATGGAGATGGGGGAGGGGGTTTAGAGCTGCATGGGGATGAGGGGAGGTGGTTGGCTGAGGAGGTTCAGGGACAGATTGGGATGGGGGGAGGGGCCTGGCTAAGTGGGGGTGGAAGGACACATGTGGACAGGAGCAGATGTGCCTGACTGAACGGGAGAGGCTAGGGGTCATCCAGGGTCTGCATGGGGGAAGCTCCCTAACAATCCCTCCCCATGGCTCTAAAAAACCTGTTCCATACTTTTCCCACCCATACCCAACAACCCCCGCAACTTCACACTCAGCCTCCTTCCCAGCAATTACTTCCTGCTCCCTCAGCTCCTCCGTTACCCCTGACTCCCCCAAGTCTTTGCACTGCTTCTGAGGGGTGCGGGAAATACAGTTCTGTACTATAGTTTAAATTAATTATTATTCAGAGTCCTGTATTAATATGCCTAGTAAGGAATCTATTTGTCAAAAAACATTTCCTGGATCTTTTTTGTTGTCTGTATTGTTACAGACATCCTTGCTGACAGGTATTTCAAAATAAATTACCAAAATGATTGAAATACATGTGATTATATTGTGTTATTTTGACAAATAAAATATGCAGAATTTTGCAGAACTTTAAAATATTGTGTGCGGAATTTTTAATTTTTGGCGTAGAATTCCCCCAGGAGTAAAGAGGATATTGGAGACATTGTATTGGACTAGAAAGACCACTGGTCTGATCCAGTAGTCTGGTAAATTGCTATGTTCCTCTCTTTATAGTTTCTATCTGTTTCTATTAGACTTTCTTTGCTGAATTCTATTTAATGATCTAATTTCAAAGCAAATGTCTTCTAGTACTATAAAGGGATACCATACCATCTGCTTCAATATAACACACTTGTCTGAAAATTTTAAACCAACTATTACCACAAGTAGCACCCACGAGCCACTAGAAATTGAAAGAAATGAGAGAAAAATATTGTTTGGTATTTTTTCCATCTTCTTTCCTTGGTGCCCTTGACAGCTTTTGGGAGTAATATGTCTTAGGTGAGACCATAAATTCTGTGCTAACTCTCTCCAAAAGGGTTGGTTTTACTCTTTATGGATAGCTATTTTGCTGGTTTTATGTATAGTCAGACAGACAGTTCCCTGCATTGTTTGTGTGGGTCTCTCACACAGCAACAGAGGAGACAAGTCCAAAAAAAAATAAAGAGTGATGGTAAAAATACAAAAACTGTCAGGAGGAGGAGGGGATATTATAGTCTTGAAACTATTTTTAATTCTTTCTTAAAATGGACTAGATTTCAAGTTGATTGTGTCTCTTTAAATTAGAAACTTTAAAATGTTTATTTTTATAATGAAGCAAGGTCAGGAACCGGCATTTGTGCTGGCCATCTGCCCAGCGGTGAAGTTCATCCTCTAAGAACAAAGTTAAGGGTACTCAAATCAACATAACTGGTAAGTAATAAGTGCTTCTCGAAAAGGGAATTGTTTTTACTAAGAAAACATAAAACAGAAAGTCTGAAAAGAAGGAACACAATTGCTTTTTAAAAATCCGTTGGGAACGCCCCTTTAATAGCACATATGCATCCCCACACATTGCAATCCCACCCATGTGTAAATAGAATAAGGGGTTGGTTTTTTAATGTAAGGATACTAGAGGCAAAACATGGCCTCAGTTATAACTTTGCAATGCTATGGGCTCACACAAACAGGCAGTATTTGCCGCTCCTAGTGTTACCTGTGGGAACATTACATTGCACCTACCACCACACTGGATTCCACATGCGTTCTTGGCTCCTGGAGTCTTGCCATCATTGCACCACCAGTGGCTGTTGATTTGTAAAATTCCATAGTCAGTGCTTTGGTCACCAGGGTTGTAGTTCGTGGCACTTGTATTAAAGGCGCTCTCGTATCTTGCTGTGCACACCCCTGTGAAGGTTCCGTTTAAAAAAAAAATAACCACACACAGATGGATGTATTTTCTCTGGTGATAAAAACTCCTCATAGCTTGATATGTTACATAAATGTGAATCTAAATGCCCCTGTATCACCCATTCGTAGATGATGCAAATGATTATTTAGTACAAAGTACACACAGGTAGTTTTGCTTCCTTTTAATCTGATCAGATTCACAATCCTTATTAAATATGAAGAGTAAGAAAAAAACCATTCTACATGTAAAACTTTTGATTTTCATATTTCATATTCACCACATGGGGCCAATATCTTTGAAGGAAACACCAGTAAGTGTTTTGGGGTAGGGATGCCAACTTTCTAATTGCTGAAAATCAAACTCCCGAGGCCCTGCCCCAGTCCCACCTCTTCCCCAAAGCCCAGCCCCACTCACTCTTCTCTCGCCCTCCCCCTATCGCTCACTGCTCTCCCCCCTCCCTGTTGCTGGATTGTCTCATCCTCCCTCCCTCACCAGCTGGGCTCCCTCTGCTCCAGGGCTGGGAAAGGAGCTGCAGTTGGACTCAGAGCCTACCTCCCGCCTGTCTGCAGATAGAAGGCGACCCTGGTTGAGCGGGGGCTGTCGAAGGTTGATGACCCAGCGCCTCCCCTCCCACTCCCACCCTCCGTGGTAAGCGGACTTTTGGTCTCCAGTCAGTACATCTGACTGGACACTGCCAGGTCCCTGTTTTGGCTGGATTTGCCAGTGGAAAACTGGCACCTGTCAACTTATCCCCTTTCCCTCCCTGCCCCCTGAATCACATGGACATCTCCTCCAAGGAAGCAGACTTACAGTGTCCCAAGCTGTAGCCCCGGTATCCATCCAGCCCAAGCCTTTTCATTGCTCTTGCCAGCTCACACCTTTCGTAGATCTTCCCATGAGCAGCCAGGGGCAGGAGGAGAAACCCCAGGATTAGCAAAACCTTCATGCTGGCAGCGTAGCAAACCCAGGCTCCTACCACTGAAACTAGAGACGACGTGTGCCTGCTAATATTGGGGAGGAACAACCAGGAACAGCTCAAGTCACACCCTTCCCGGAAAGCAGCGGCACTTCCCTTGAGTTCTCAGCTGTTCCTCCTGCCATGCTGGGCATCTAAAGCAACAGCCCCTCCCTGCAGCTCCCAGCTTTGAATGATAAACTGCAAATACTTTGGTAGGTGGGTTAAAAGGTTGTCTAGTTCACTCTGGCATCTGTAAGTTCTGCTGTCTTTGGAGATGCAGTGTGGCCTAGTGGACACAGCACTGGACTGGGATTCAGCAGCCCTACATTGTAGTGCAAGCTTTGCCTCTGGCCTGCCGGGTGACCTTGAACAAGTTACTTTACCTCTGCCTCAGTTTACCCATATGCAGAAAGGGGATAATGATGCCTCTCTTGTGGCCTATATGCTCTGTGTAGGTGTTGCTAGGTATTATTATGCTGAGCAAATGCTATTTTGAAACTTACACTAATAAATCTCAGTAATGACTGGCATTCTACACCCTAAGAGAACAGTTTATACTATATCTTTTTCTCCAATGGTGAAAGAACACCTCTATTACTGCGATGTGTGCTAAATTAGGGCCCTGGCACTAGCTACACTTCTACCAACAGGCCCTGCTCAGCAGACCTAAAATCGCTATAGCACTTTGCAGACCCTGACATGTTACTTTCCCTTTGATCTGTAAATGTGGATGTGAATTTTGACTTTGTAAAAACAACAAGCTCAGACCCTGAGATTTCTGTTCCTGTAACATTGTAGAATGACAATAGCAACTCTGTAGTTAATGTTGTGACTGAGTTTCCATTACAAGCCTGATTTGGGCCACTCCAGCTAAAAGGCCCAACCACATGAATGTCAGCTTCAAAACTGGTAGGAGAGGCCTGAGGGAGAGGGAAATCTTTACTAAAAAAACCTGAAATGAATTGGACACCTTAAGCACAGAAGTTCAAAAACAAACATTCTTCTTGGAGGTGGGGGAGGAGGGAAGGTGTATATATATATATGTGTCCCTCTGTAGTAAAATAATGTGACAAGAGATCACATTTAGATTACCGAGTACATCTGTGTGCTAGCCTACAGCCCAGAGTTGAATATAGTTTGTGCTCCTTACTGATGACTTTCCAAACTGTCCAGTGTGTGAGTTTCCCTGAATTTCCCGAGTTTATCCAGGCCCACTGACGGGGGGTGGGGTGGGGTGCAGTAAAGGGGGCAATTGCCCAGGGGCTCGGGCGATTTAAAAGGGCCCGCGTGGGCCCCAGCCACCGCAGCCAGCAGCTCAGCAGAGGTAAGGCAGGCTTCCTGCCCGCCCTCACTGCACACTGCTCCTGGAAGCGGCCGGAATGGCCCTTTAGCTCCGGGGGGGATAGGGGGTCTCCACATGCTGCCCCCGCCCCCAGCGCTGGGGTGGTGTTTGTGGGCAGTGGCACATGGAAACCCCCTGGACTCCCCGCTTAAGAGCCGCTGCCAGAGAGGAGTGCTGGTCACTGTTGGGAGCCGCCAGAGGTAAGCGCCGACCCCCTACTGCAACCCAACCCCCTTCCCAGACTAGAGCCTGTACCGCGCACCCCAACTCCCTCCCAGAGCCCGACCCCACACCCCTTCCTCACCCAATCTCCCTCCCAGATCCTGCATCCCATACACCCTCCCGCACCCAAACTCCCTCCCAGAGCCCGCACCCTGTTCTTTATTATTATGACAGCAAGGATGGCCCAATGGTTAGGGCATTGGCTTGGGGACCCAATTCCCTCTTCTGCCACAGATTTCCTTTGTTGTTTGGTCTCTGTGTACCTTCGCTCCCTACCTCATGGAGGTGGCAAGCACTGCTCACATACTTTGATAGTGGGAGCCATGGACTCTATGCGCTATGGACCTCTGTTTTTCCATAACAAATACAGCTAAAATGCTCCAGGTCTAAATTTTTACCTTACTACACTTGCAATTCATATAAGTTAAGGAAAAAAAACCCACCCCAGAACACTACTGTATTGATTTTTATCTTAATCAGGAGAATTTTGCAAATACAGGCAGGGAAGAGATCAGCACCATGAAGAAAGCCCTTTTGGGAAATCCCGAATTAGTATTTCTAACTGCTTGTAAAGAAAGGAGTAGTTTTCTGTTACGCAAAGAAAAACATATATTGTTTCATTTCCTCATTCATCTGTCAGCTGCTAGATTTTAACAAAGCACTGCAGAAGTTTACAAAATGGGAGCTGTAAATACGTATCTCTAGTCCCATTTGTGCCAGTGTAATACCAGGTCCAGCACTGTCTCCATTATAAATCACAGGTTCTTCCTTGATGGGGAGAGGAGGGGATCCTTGAAGCCATTTTTGGAGCCACAAGATTTTTCCGACTTTCACATTTTCTTATCTACCTGCTATCCAAAAGACATTGGAGTCCTGGGCCCAGATGCTCAAAGGTATTTAGGCGCCTGACTCCCATTGAAATCTATGCTGGGCTGGAGTTTGCTCTCACCAGAAGCCATCAGCGCCAGTGCAGCCAGAAGCATTGCTGGTAGAAGATGCTTTCCCCTTTCCTCAAGTCTCCGTCAGCAGGGCCTCAGTGCACGTTCCGTACAGCATTGCTATGTAGTGCAATCTTTCCCAGGCTGGCCCAAAAGCAGAAGAGCAAGGGCCAGATCCTCAGCTGGAACAAATCCATGACTTCAAGGGAGCTACACCAATTTACATCTGCTGAGGATCTGGCCCAAAGTTGGAGCGTTCTTTTCCATACACTGTATGGCCAGACGGGAGAGCCCTAAACGACGTTGTTCGGGAATTCCTAACTTCAGAAAGTATCAAAAATGTCAATCATGGCAATTTAGTGAAGATAACACCCCAAGCCTGTCATTTGGGGGGTATTTGTAGTATGATTTTTCAGTCTTCGTATGTGATAGACATTTATATAGTGTTTTTCTCCAAAAAAGCCAAAGCCAAAGCACCAGACTAGCTATAAAACTGTAAGCAGAGAACACTCCTCCCGCTGCTGAATGCAGCCACCTCTGACATTGAAAACCTCTAAACACTGCAAAGCACCACAGCACTGCAGAATTTTGTGTCCATTGCGACTTCTAGCTGAACGTAGCTAGCCAGAATGGAATCACCCCTACTGGAATCTGACTCGAGTTTAAACTATCACTGCTAACTCTTCTTAGGTCTTCAGGAGCAGGGCTGTGCTGCCAATATTTTAACAATGGGCTCCCTCAAAAGTGTGCCATTTCCCCAACAAACAACCCTAGTTGACATAAGACCACCCTTTTCCTGGCCCAGCACATCTTGAGTCACCACGTTTTCCCCCAACCCACCATAGAAGGCTCCTTGAGGTGGTTCCCCTACATGACAGCTCTTCCTCGCAGAAGTAGCAATGATGGCAGGTGGCTGCCTGTGGCTTCTACCGGCAGCAATTGTGGTAGGTAGGGGTGATGTCCCTTCTGTGTTGATGGTTGGTTGGGTATTGAGTCCCCTTTGTTTCTTAACGTTGATGGCCCTTTTCTACGTGACATGGCGGGTTAGGTGTTGGAATGGGTCTCTGGTGGCTGTATTACCCGAGAATTGAGAGGTGTGTTACTCCAGAATTTGATTATGCCAATTGCAGCAATATTATGTTTATTCAGCCACCATGAATTAATAAAATAGAACACCACATAGTTAAGGGTTAATTTGCATAAGCAGGGCTTTTGGAGAATACTAGCTGCAAGCTTGTAGTTTCTATTTATCGTGATGGGAGGAGGGGAGAAAAGCATCAACAAATTATGAGACTGAAAGAAAATAAGTGGATGGAGACCTTGAGCTGGGCGCTTTTGATGTAGAAGCTTATGGCTAAGATTGTTAGGAATGTTTTGTTAACCAGTAGTTGATTGAAGTTAGGAGAAGTGATGACCCAGTAGGGGTCACAATGAGCTATGAGTTTTGTAAAAATTAGTTATAAAAAGACTAGATAATGGAGTATACTTTGGAGCAGTTCTCTGAAGCTATCCTGAGAGACTTTTCCCCAAAACCATATTCTCCGGCAGGGAGGCACCTGGCCATTGCTGACCTGCTGCTCATTACTCAATACCATCTCAGAGTTTAGATAATTATTTGGAATGTTCTAAACCTATTGCTTATGTCGGTGTGTACTTAAATCTAATAAATAGTCATTTTAGATAGGAGCATGCTTACTTGTATCAATCTTTCATTAGCTGGAAGCGCTGTGTTCCCATTGATTTATTCCTGATACCACCTGGAATGAAACAGTTAAGTTAAATTAAGTTACCACTGCTTGGGTTCTGAAAACCCTGGGTAATGGAGCTGGTGAGCCAGTTGCCAGGAGTGGTGGAGAGGAGGGGACAATTGATACAAGAAGTTTGTTTGTTTGCAATAGGGGAAAGGGAAGTGGAACAGGATCGCAATCTGTAATTTTCCATGTCATAGACCATGAGTTGATTTATCATTACATTCTGCTACTGATTCAGGGCTCAGACTGACAGCCTGATTGGGTAAGAAGCTACGTTAGAAGGAAAGGGAATATCTGGAAAGAAAAAAAAGTTGGAAATGATTTTGGGAAATAGCTTGAATGATTTTGTACAGGAGCATGGTAATGGTTTCTGGGAGCTTCCTGCAGCTCTGTAAGCAAATGGTAGTGATGATAGTAGGTATGGAGATAGATCAGTTAAAGACAGAATGCCTGAAAGCGACTGTGTGATTTCTTATGTGGATGACATCCTGGTTTGCACTCAGACCCCAGGGAAGAGAATTCGGAAGTACTGGACAGGGTGTTACAAAAGATTCAGGAAGCTGGGTTTAAAGTAAATCTAAAGAAAGGCTCAATCATGGTCCCAACACGTAAACTCGTTTGGAGTGATTTTGGGACAGAAGGGGCATTCCCCTGATCAACAGAGTGTGGAGCTGATTCTTAAACTACCAGTTCCCACAGATGTCACAGCTCTTAGATCCTTTCTGGAAATGGTTCATTTCTCCCGAGATTTTATTGAGGGAGTTTTAGAGAAGGCATCAGATGGGAGAGGGGAAGTTTTCTGGATTCCCATGCTGTGCAGCAGCAGTAGGTTTCCTCCCATCCTCATATATTGGGGAATGGCCAGCAAGGATTGGGGGATGCAAGGCTTTAGCAAAGTGCTGGAGGATGCATCGGGGAATTCCCCTGAGCAGCGCTCACAGCCGTAGCCAGGCACTTGGGGTGTAGCTAGTGCAAGGCAAATAATGGATTTTTTGGTTTGTTGCCAATTTTGAAAAGTAGAAAAAAAGCTGGGTTTGGGGCATAGAGAAAATGAAAAATTTTCAGCAAACTGAAAAGTAAAACAAAATTCATTTTGGATTGAACAAAATGTTTTGTTTTGATTTCAACCATTTTTAAATGTTCTTGAATTTTTAAAATAAGAATAAAGGAAATTTTGAAACAAAAAGTGATTGCAAACCAAAAAATCAAAAAGTTGCCTTTTGAAAATGTCAAAATGAAACATTTAGAGGTTTTTGGATGTTTTGGGGGTTTTATTCCAAATGAACAATTTGGCAAAATTAACATAAATTCACAAAACACTTTGGGGTCACGGAATCCGCATCTTTCCCCGAAAAAAGTTTTGGCTGAAAAATTTCACCCGACATTAGGTGTAAGAGCTTCCTGAGTGAGCATCATCAATCTGCTGGTTTGTTCCTAACTTCAAAGGGGCGCAACACTTTAACAAGCAGCTGTATCATTCTGGAGGGGGACAATGAAATAAATGCCTTTCTGGGTTACTGAGTTATCTTTATTATGAGCACACCAGCAGGGCTGGTGTAAGGATTTTGGGAAGAAATAGCAAGATGATTGTGACAGAGTATATCAATCTCTCCCTGGCAAAGCAGAGTTTAATGAGCAGTTCTGGGTACAAGAGGCCACACCCCTTTCACCTCTGCTGGGCATGTTCCCGGTGGAGGGAGCATTCAAAGAGGAGCAGCTCAGCTCAGTCTAAGCTGACTGAGGAGAGCGGTTGTGTGCAGCAGCCTCCTGCCAGGAAGCCTCTGGGACACCAAGTCACCAGGTCAAGCCTCCTAGTTGCACTGTGGGAAGCCAGACGACCGTGGGAACTGAAAAGAATAACTTGCTGTTGCCATCAGAGGAGTGGCTGGAGACAGAGCAGAAGGGACACAAAAAGAACCCCACTTGCAACCCCAGGGATGATGCCAGAGTGACTGGGACAAGAGTAGGAAGTGACCCAGGAAATGTGTTTGGTTGATATTAGGAACTGAACCCTGTGACAGGATACCTTGTTTTGAAGGCCCTGGGTCAAAGTAGGTAGGGCCCTGGTTCCCCTCCCCATGCTCTTCGCTAGGTGACTCTACCCCTGATAGTGCTGCTGGAGCATTTATGACTGAAACTATTCTACAAGAGCTTGAAACAATGTCATTATCTGTTGAAAACTTATGTGGCCAAGGCTATGATAATGGGAGTAATATGAACGGTAAAGACACTGGTGTGCAAAGGAGAATGATGGAAATCAATCCTAGGGCCTTTTTCGTTCCTTGCAGTGCGCATTCTCTGAATTTGGTTGTCAATGATGCCACTAGATGCTGTTTGGAGGCAAGCAGTTTCTTTGACTTGGTGCAACGTGTTTATATGTTTTTTTCAGGCTCAACACACCGTTGGGAAAGTCTGACTTGCCATGTGAATTCTCTAACTGTGAAACCACGTAGTCAGACAAGATGGGAGGGTCGCATTGATGCTTTGAAGCCTCTTCGCTATGAACTTGGAAACATTTATGATGCCCTAATTGAAATTTCTGATGATACTAACTTTACTGGATTATCTGGCAATACGGCACATTCAGATGCAGAAGCTCTTGCAAATGGCCTTTCCAAGTTCAAATTTGTGACTTCACTCATTTTGTGGTATAATATCCTTTTTGAGATTAACCTCACTAGTAAGCAGCTTCAGGAAAAGAACTTGAACATACATTCTGCCATTCAAAAACTACAGCAAACTAAAAATATTCTGGATCAATTCAGAAGTGATGAAGGGTTCGAAAGAACACTGGTAGATTCTCTCGAGCTTGCTGAAGAAATAGACTTTCCAACAGAATTTGAACCAGAACCAGTTTGCATTCGGCAAAAGAAACAGCAGTTTTCGTTGAACAACGAGACACACCCATTCAGAACCCAAAACAAAGGTTCAAAGTAAATTTCTACTTCGCAGTCCTTGATACTGCTGTTCACTCGGTTGACAAAAGATTTCAACAGATGCAGCAGCTAGAGTCAGTATTTGGCTTTCTATATGATATCCACAGCTTGCAAAAGAAAACAGATAAGAGAATTTTATATAAAACTGGAGTCGGCATTGACTCATGAAAATTCAGACGACATTGAGGCTATGGATTTGTGTAGTGAGCTTCAGGCTTTTTCAAGATGACTTAAGAAACATTCCACTCCTGAAGAAGTACTGAAGTTTATTTGTGAAAATAAACTCAAAGACAGTTTTCTAAACATTTTTATAGCTCTACGCATTCTTTTAACTTTGCCAGTTTCCATAGCTAGCAGGGAATGTAGCGTCTCAAAGTTAAGATTGATAAAAACATATCTGCGTTCAACAATGGTGCAAGAGAGACTTGTTGGACTTGCCACAATGTCAATAGAGCAGGGGTTGGCAACCTTTCAGAAGTGCTGTGCCGAGTCTTCATTTATTCACTCTAATTTAAGGTTTCGCGTGCCAGTAATACATTTTTACGTTTTTAGAGGGTCTCTCTCTGTAAGTCTATATTATATAACTAAACTATTGTTGTATGTAACGTAAACAAGGTTTTTAAAATGTTTAAGAATCTTCATTTAAAATTAAATTAAAATGCAGATCTTATCAGTTTAGTGCAGTGGTTCTTACTCTGGGGTGCATGCTGTGACGTGCAGTCTATATGGTTTTATAAAAATATGATAATAAGTGAATATAATGTAACTGGGATATGCTTCATGCAAAAGGTCTCTTGTAATGTATCATTACAAAGCTTATAATCTACTGAGTGTGATCATCCTATTTGTATAAATGTACCACTCTTGTATCTAAAACTAGAAATATAAAATATAACTCTAAGGGCCTATTGTAATTATGCAAAGTGTGGGCCATTAATGGTGGTTTGGAATCTTGATGGCTCCCATTAACCAGGACCATTGTCTGTAGATGGCTATGTTTTACCTGTGAGTCTTCCTGTATACGTGTGTGCTGGCAAGTGGGTAATGAAGTCTTGCAGTGACATGTGATCATGTCACCTGAACTGGAATCCATCTTTAACCTGGTGTAACTGAGTGACCAGAGAGGTTGAAGTGTTCTCCTACTGGTTTTTGGATGTTATGATTCCTGATGTCAGATTTGTGTCCTAACTCCACATTCTACAAGCCATTATCCTCTGATCCCACTGAGGATTACCAAAAGACACTACACCATTTGCTCAAGAAACTCCCTAAAAAGCACAGGAACAGATCTGTACAGACACATTCCTAGAACCCTGACCAGGGGTATTCTGTTTGCTACCCAAGATCCATAAACCTGGAAATCCTGGATGCCCCATCATCTCAGGCATTGGCACCCTAACAGCAGGATTGTCTGGCTATGTGGACTCCCACCACGGCCCTATGCTACCAGCACTCCCAGCTATCTTCGAGACACCACTGACTTCCTGAGGAAACTACAATCCATGGGTGATCTTCCAGAAAACACCATCCTGGCCACTATGGATGTAGAAGCCCTTTACACTAACATTCCACACAAAGATGGACTACAAGCTATCAGGAACAGTATCCCTGATAATGTCATGGCAAACCTGATGGCTGAACTTTGTGACTTTGTCCGCACCCACAACTATTTCACATTTGGGGATAATATATACCTTCAAGTCAGCGGCACTGCTATTGGTACCTGCATGGCCCCACAGTATGCTAACATTTTTATGGCTGACTTAGAACAATGCTTCCTTAGCTCTCATCCCCTAAAATCCCATAGAGGCTTGAGGAACTTCCTGTATGGCAAATAACAAGGCTGGTAGCAGCCTGTCCCAGTGTCGCGGGTCATTGCCGACAAATTTTTTTAACATGGATTTCAGGGTGCTGTTGAAATGCTCCACCAGCCCATTGGTTTGTGGATGCTATACCGACATCTTGAGGGCCAGGATCCTAAGTAATTCACACAGCTCTTATTATCAGCTCATCTTAATTAATTAGCCTCTTACAGTTGGTATGGCTACCTCCACTTTTTCATGTTCTCTGTATGTATATATATCTTCTTATTATATGTTCCAGTCTATGCATCTGATGAAGTGGGCTGTAGCCCACGAAAGCTTATGCTCAAATAAATTTGTTAGTCTCTAAGGTGCCACAAGTACTCCTGTTCCTTTTGCGGATACAGACTAACACTGCTACTACTCTGAAACTCACAGACAGTTTTCCAAACATTTTTATAGCTCTACACATTCTTTTAACTTTGCCAGTTTCCGTAGCTAGTGGGGAACATAGCTTCTCAAAGTTAAAATTGATAAAAACATATCTGCGTTCAACAATGGTGCAAGAGAGACTTGTTGGACTTGCCACAATGTCAATAGAGTATGAACTAGCTGGAAAACTGGATCTAAAAGAACTAGTGACTGAATTTTCAAAACTTAAAGCAAGAAAAGTCATGTTTTAAGAGCACAGAGTGTTTTTTATTCGGAGTGTTTTGTAAATACAGGTTAAAGTTCATTGAAAAGTTTTCTTATTTCTTTCTATATAGGATGTGGTAGTAATGACAGTTAAAGCAGGATAGCGTAATGGATGATTTTGGATTTGTAATAATAAAAATTATAATTAACATGTTTAATGCATTTTTATTTGAAATCGGACTGAAATATCATCTAGCTGTTGTGTACAAATCTATTCTGAAAATTTCGTGTCTCTATTTTATCTGATCTCAGAAACATTGGTTGGATAGACGGACGGATGAACCAACCGAATATTTAAGCCTCTGTTTAAAAAAAAAATGCTTAAAAACATTCAAAGGAAAAAAGGGGCAAAATGTTTTCCAGTTTACGAAAAACCTCAACCTAGATCTGCCTTTGGGGTTTGGAGGTGGGGCATCGATTGCATGGTTCGCCTAGGGTGGCAGCTAGGCTGGGGCCGCCCCTGAGCCTATACAATCAGAGGGCCCAACTGTCGACATTCAAACCAGGAATCCGAGTGTTGTTCTTGCTCCTGTCTTCGGAATCAAAGTTCTTGGCCCAGTGGCAAGGACCCTTTGAGAAAATCTGGAGTGGGAGAGGGGCAGTAGACTACAAAAACCATCAGCCTGGATGGCAAAAGAATTTAGTCCAGAACAACAACTGTCCCAGGCCTTCCCCACAGTATTCTCAGCACACCAGGGAAGATGAACTTGACCTACCACCACATTGTCACTGTGACACTCTGCACCCCATAGTGATATGATTATGACGTGGTTATAATTATGATGCATCTTGTACAAAATATGTCATGTGAGGTGCCAATGAAAAAGTTATGGTTTGCTGAATATGGTTATCCTATTTGTATCCATGTCTCATTTTTGTATCTGGAGTTGTGCATATTGACTCCGCATCTATATTTCAAATGTGTTTGCTCCTGGGTAACACCCACAAAGTAGTTTTCATCCAGTCTAGTGAGCACATTGTGAAGGGGCTACCCAAGGTAATGGCCCATCAGCGAAAACAATGAGCCATGGGAAAAGCTCATCCTCACCAGCTAAGCTTTCTTGTGGATGCTTCAGTCAAAATATGGGTAACAGCTGCCATGACTCACCGAAGCATGCAAGTACATGTGACTAAATCATGTGATATTGGATCCATTTTGCTGCCTGTGCTTTTCCACAAACTGCTGGAGGCTTTGTTTGGGTCAGTGAAGTTCCCTCCACATGGAAGAAGCTATACAAGGGGGAAGTGACATCATCACTGGGCCTCCCCCTCTTCCCCCTATAACACAACAACTGGAAACACCTTAGGAACAAAGACTGAACTGGGAAAGGGGGTCCCAGGTGGGACAGAAGAATTTCTGTCTGTGTATGCAAAAGCTGTAACCTGCTTGTACTAGATCGCAGGGTGAGACACTGCTTGATTCAAATCCTATCTAGTTTCTAAAGCTTAGTTTGCAGTTTTGTTTTATTTCTTAGGTAATCACTACTTATAATTACTTAAAATCTTTCTGTAGTTATGTCAAGGCTGCTTCCCCACTCTGAACTTTAGGGTACAAATGTGGGGGCCTGCATGAAACTTCTAAGCTTAATTACCAGCTTAGATCTGGTCTGCTGCCACCATTCCCAAAGTGCTAATTCCCTTCCCTGGGTAGCCTTGAGAGACTCTTCACCAATTCCCTGGTGAATACAGATCCAAACCCCTTGGATCTTAAAACAAGGAGAAATCAATCAGGTTCTTAAAAAGAAGGCTTTTAATTAAAGAAAAAGGTAAAAATCATCTCTGTAAAATCAGGATGGAAAATAACTTTACAGGGTAATCAAACTTAAAGAGCCCAGAGGAATCCCCTCTAGCCTTAGGTTCAAAGTTACAGCAAACAGAGATAAACACTCTAGTAAAAAGGTACATTTACAAGTTGAGAAAATAAAGATAAAAACTAACATGCCTTGCCTGGCTGTTTACTTACAAGTTTGAAATATGAGAGACTTGTTCAGAAAGATTTGGAGAGCCTGGATTGATGTCTGGTCCCTCTCAGTCCCAAGAACGAACTCCCGAACAAAGAGCACAAACAAAAGCCTTTCCCCCCACCAAGATTTGAAAGTATCTTGTCCCCTTATTGGTCCTTTGGGTCAGGTGTCAGCCAGGTTACCTGAGCTTCTTAACCCTTTACAGGGAAAAGGATTTTGGAGTCTCTGGCCAGGAGGGATTTTATAGTACTGTACACAGGAGGGCTGTTACCCTTCCCTTTATAGTTATGACATAGAGGTTAAAGAGCAGTTCTTGGCCCAAGAGGCAATGCCCCCTCACCCCAGCTGGGCATGCTCCCAGTGGAGGGAGCATTCAAAGAGGAGCAGCAGCTTGGCTTAGTGTCAGCTGACTTAGGAGAGTGGTTGTGTGCAGCAGTCTCTTGCTGGGGAGCCGCCGTGACTGCAAGCCACTAGGGTCAAGCCTCCTAGTTGTACCACAGGAAGCCAGCTGACCACTGGAACCGAAAGGGACAACTTGCTGTTGCCAGCGGAGGAGCTGCTGGAGATGGAGCAGAAGAGACACAAAAGAAACTACACATGTCCAACCCTGGGGATGATGCTGGAGTGACCCAGGGAATGCGCTTAGGGGTATTGGGACCTGAACCCTGTGTCAACATTCCTTCTTTTGAAGGGCCCTGAGTTGGAAACCAGTGGAGTAGGGCAGGCCTGGGATCCCCTAACCTCCCCATGCTTGCCATGAGGCAACTCTATCCTGATAGTGCTGCTAGGCAAAGCGGCTCCTTGGACTCTCGCCAGCAGGCATTATGCCCCAGAATATCACCATTAGGCGGTACTGCTGGCTCAGGGCTCCCAACCAACCCCAACAAGATTATTCAGCCACTTATACTTACCTCTTTCATTTTATGTCAGTGAAAAGGGGGAGGGGAGGAAGAGAGGAGAGGATCTTCAGAGATGAAACAAGCTGTTCATTCCTTTCTACCCTAGAAATTACTGTACATTAATTTATATTCTCTGTGCAATTAGAAGGCCTAAAGACTCACTTTTTATTTTAAATGAAAGCCAAAATTCTCCTTCCTGGATCTGAAAAACCACCTGCTTTTAATGAAGGGCTCCCACAACCCCCTGCAGACCCCCTCCTGCTCATCACAACTGCATTGTATAAGTTGTCAAGAGGGAAACAGGAGGTTTGGGCAGGAGAAAACTGGAGGGATGGGCAGCTGGGTGCTTTTTGCAGCTCGGGCAGTAGCAGGTTGGAAACGTGGGGTAAGGAAATAGGCTGGAGGTTTCTACTAAAATGATCCTCATTAAAATAATTTACAATGTTAACACTTTAAATATCATCTTAAGGCTTTATCATTAACATCCCATTGAGAACAATGGAGACATTCACACCTCTCAGAGCTATGGTTTCTGGTTGTGTGCAGATTCCGGAAGACCCCACTGAACTGATTCCCACTGAGCATACTTTTAAGGTATTTTTACTCCCATGAAACCTAGAAAGGGGGTTGTTGTTAGTTTTTTGGTTTGTTTTTCTTGGGCATTTCTCTAATTATGGAGCAAGATCAGGATCTAGTATTTTCAACACATCCTTCCCTGTGATTTATTATGATCTGTGGTTGCCCTTTCATTTTAAAGCAGAACAAAATGAAATATATGAAATAATTTACCAGTTCAGAAAACCAGAAATGTTTTAGTTTATCAGCACAGGATATTCTTGGAGCAGAAAGTGCACTTTACCAACAGATATTAACACAAAATTATATCTTGTCATCAAACCAAGTTTTAAAAAGTGTATTAGTGACACCTACTGGCATGAAAATTTTGTCTTTGCATATTCGCATGTACCAGCTAGAGATATTGATACATTAATGTCTGATTGTTCTAATGATAATCCTTGTTGTGGTAAAATTTGAACAAAAATTATCAATACTGCAAGCAAATGTTACGGGGAAAATCTGTACACATTAGCATGGGGCTGACAGCAATAATATGGCATTTTGGCATCAGCAGCAGCACAGGAAGTTTTGAAGGGATATTTTAAGTTCTCCTAAGTAGTAAAGCTTGTAGGATACAGGCCCGGATATACCACATCATGCTGAAATATCCTTTTCAAACTGAAAGGTCTTGTAGTAACAGAATATTCAGGTTTACACAATTTCAGAACTACTTCAAAAGTGTGTGGAATAGAACTAAAGAATTCAGAGAGATGTTGATGAATTTGACTGTCATTTAAGAACAATTTTTTTTTAAAAAGGAGAGAAGGCAGGGAAGATATTCTGGGCCAGATTTTCTGGTGCATCAGAACTGCACTTGTCACAGCAGAGAAGAGGAGGGAGCCATCAGACAGTGATTACAGCTCCCTGATTTCTCTTGCCTGTTATGCCCCAGCTCAAGTGGAAAGCTAAATGTCAGATGGTAACAGTCTCCGAGGGAACATCTGCTAGCTGGGGTTTGCAGGAGTGCTGGGTGTCCCTCTCCTCTCCCACTGACCTCAGTGGATGACTCGTGCTTCAATACCTGGTTAAACTGGGACCAGCGGGTGTGTTTGTCATGTGGCCAGTGTAAGAGGTACAGTGTTGTTAACTATTCATTTCTTTGCTTTTAAGTGCTTGGGTTGTGTGAATCATATGATGAGTGACATGAGTGTATTTGCTTAACAACCTTAACAGATTTTTTTAAACCCATGTGTGTGTTTTTGGAATATAATTATATATAAAACACATTACAATTCCCCACCATATTTTTACAAACTATGATACTCAAGAGAGAAAACATGTAGGTCTCCCAATGACATGATTCTCTCACATTCTTTATTTCATAGTGCCAGGGCCAGTTCTTCAAAGGGCCCAAGTTCATAATCTCAGATTCAGTTTCTCTTGTATATTAACCAATAATCACAAAAATTATGTGCAAAGTAAGTAATTTTATTGATTGTAATGAATGTGAGCTCTCAAGCAAGATGACATACTACTACTAATTAGCACAACAAAATAGTAGCAGGATCTCATAAAGGAAAAACAGATCTGACTTATCTGGATGTGTATATATAATATAGAGGTAATCATATATCTTTTGAACTTTGTATAACACAAAATAAGTTACTTTAGCTCGTTACATGGAAAGATCCACAGTCTTACCAGCAAGGAGTAAAATATTTGCATTTCACTAGTCAGTTGCCCTGCAAACCTTTCTCCTGAGTTTGTTTTATTTTGAACATGATTAATTGTAAAAGGGAAGAGGCAGAGGGAACATTTTGCTCTATGTGAAAAGCTGCTTATTTGCAAGAGGACCAAGCTGGTATAAATCCCAACATTTTACAGCTTGCAGCCCTTGATCCACCGGGAGACATCTCATCCTCCGCAGTACTTTTTCCACGCCACCCTGTGTGAGTTAAAATCATGTTAATTGATTGTGGCAAGTTCATCAATCAGTGCAGAGCCGCCCCCCCCCCCCCCCCGAAAAAAACAAACACCTCAAATTTATGTACTTTTAACTCTTCTGCAGAGAGACAAGCTAATATAACAAGTAATTTGCTACTGGCCCAATCCTGGCACAGCGCCTGCCTACTCTGCATGGCTCAACTGGATCCTGGAGCTATGCATGCCTGAATAAATCCCAAGTCTGCCAACACTTCCTAAAAGGTTGCCAGATGGTTGCCAAAGGCCCACTTACGAGCTGCTACTCCTGCCACAGAGGATTGGTGTACCAATTGGTGTATCTTCTGTACCATTTGTACCACTGCTCTCTACTGGATGGAATCAAATTTACTCAGTTTTGTGCCAGAAGCTCTATCTTGCTAAATAGAACTCATGCACATTCCCTTTTAGCTCCAGCTGGAGGGGGCTAAGGTGATGCAAGTTCTATCCCCACTGCCACAATGAAATATCAAGTGGCCCTGCTGTGTTGCACAGACATAATCTTGAAGCTCTTGGTAGTTATGGATTTGTTACATTGGTGTTTGATCTGGGATTTGAACTCCTGGGAACCTCAGATGATCAAGAAATACATTTCTCTAAGTAGTCTCCCCCTAAGTTTACACATACAAGTATGTCACTGTTACTAGTTCTTGTAATAGTTTTAAACATACCATGCACTCATGCCATTGGAAATGCGAACAATTCTCTTTGCACAGTTTACACCCGCTGTAATGTCTGCTGTCAGTAAGGAAAAAAAAGAAATACAGTAGTAAATATAGTGGGAGGGGAAAAAAAATCAACATTTTCCTCTTCATTTTTTTGAATCAGTCATCTTAAAACTGATTAATAATAATAAAAACTAATTTCTGTATTAATCAATCACATTTATTACTGTGGTATCTAAGGACCCACCAAGAATGGGGCCTGTGGTGCAAGCACAGAGTAGCAGATAGTCCTTGTTTTGAAGAGCTTACAATATAATAGAGAGACAGATGCACCGTGGGAGAAAGGGATGTAACACACAGAGTGAACAATGTGATGGTGTCAAGCAGATTACTTTGCCCCTACCACGACACTGGATTCCACATGCGTTCTTGGCTCTTGGAGTCTTGCCATCATTACACCAACAGCGGCTGTTGATTTGAAAAATCCCATAGTCAGTGCTTCTGGAAGGTTAGCTATAATGCGTGGCACCTGTGTTAAAGTCGCTCTCGTATCTTGCTGTGCACACCCTTGTGAAGGTTCCGTTTTAAAAAAATAACCACACACAGATTGATGTATTTTCTCTGCTGATAAAAACTCCTCATAGCTTGATATTTTACAGAAATATGGATCTAAACACCCCTTATCACCTGTTTGTAGATTATGCAAATGATTTAATACAAAGTACACACAGCCAGCTTTTCTTCCTTTTATTCTTATGAGAGTCACAATCCTTATTAAATATGAAGTGTAAGAAAAATCATTCTATATATAAAACTTTTGATTGTCATCTGAACACTGCATGGGGCCTACATCTTTGAAGGAAACACCAGTGTTTTGGGGTAAAATGCTACAGAGACAGAAACACCTTTCTAAAGAAAATATTAACAACATGCAAATCAAAACCAATAAATATTACTAAGGAAAGACATGGGGAAACATCATCATTTCTCTGGCAGGGAATGACTCTGCGTGTAATGAACTCATAAAATGCAGTTAAGTGAGATGGAACATTTCTTTCCTGCTGTTTCCAACAGGGGGAGGATCAATGGTGAAAGACCTACTGTAAAGAGGGCTCCAGGTAGCCATTGGCATTTTAATACTGCCTTGTCCATTCCTGTTGAAAATAGGTCTAAACCACGGCACCTGCTGAAGTTTTATCTACGCTAGTGCCGTCACCTTTGTTTCCATAGATGGTGCTGCATAAGTATTAGCAATGATGGTAAACTTAACCAGAGCACCCTTATTCTTTCCTCATTTACAGAAAGTGGATCTGAATTAGTCAGGTTAGAAGGAAGGAGTCTTTGATTTGAGATATTCAGGGCTGCATAAACATCATGTGTGTTTAACTCTCTGGATTGTGGCTCAGAACACAGGTAAACAAACCTTAAAAACAAACTAGTTGAATAATAATTTCCTATCACTGCTAACAAATGAAGAAAGGCCCTCACCCTTCTCTCGCCCGTGGGGCCCACTCGTCTTATGTGCTCTTCTATGAGTCCTGATTCCCCCTCTCTTCCTCACTTCTAAACTGCCCCACCCCTTATTCTCCATCCAGGCTCTCCAAGGATCCCTCTCCCTCAGCCCATCGTCTCGAATTTAATCACATAAGTTTGAATTGGGGGGTTTGAGATGCTGCTGGTGATCCTCCCACCCAGGCCTTGTGCTGTGCTCTGCATCCCAAGTCCAGCACTGTCTCCCTGCTCAGCTACAGTGAGGCTCAAAGAGCAGAGCGTGAGGGGTGCAGACATCAAACATGGAATTGTACAAAGGCTATAACTAGGAATAATGCGATGGAATTGGGGGAAGGTCTCTCAGACTGGTGTCAGGAAAAGGTTCCTGACAGTGCAAGCTGTTTAACTGTGGGAGGGTTTCAGGGAAGAAGTGATATTCCCATTGCTTGGGACATTTTAAACAAGACTGAGCACAGCTGTAGGCAATACACTGCAGGGAACCAGCCTGTGCCAAGGACAGACTAGATAACCTAGGAGGTTTTTCCATCTCTAATGTCTAGGATTAATTCAATGGGTAAATCACCTGCCTACCCTCTGAATCACATGGACATCTCCTCCAAGGCAGCAGACTTACAGTGTCCCAGGCTGTAGCCCCAGTATCCATCCAGCCCAAGCCTTTTCATTGCTCTTGCCAGCTCACACCTTCCGTAGATCTTCCCATGAGCAGCCACGGGCAGGAGGAAAAGCCCCAGGATTAGCAAAACCTTCATGTTGGCAGTGTAGTAAACCCAGGCTGCTACCACTGATACTAAAAGGAAAGAGAGACATTGGTGAGACTGTAATCTCCTCTCCTCCACTTGAAGTCTCCACTTCCTGAGCGAAGTGGAAACAGGCCATGAGCAGCCTGGACATTTCTCAGTACTCTTGGGGTCACTGCCCGGAGGTTAAAATCGCTTAGCCATGGGGAACTGGCTAGCTCACTCACCTGGTGTTTTATTGCTAGATCCCTGCTACAATTCTGACGCAGGACATACAGGCCAAATGTGGTTACCATCTGATGGCTGCTACAGTGGCTTATAAAGAGCTAATGATCTGAGACCAGTACCCGTTGCACATTCATCCATATCCCGCGCACAAATCCCACCATCATGACTGACCCACTCTTTGCAGTCTTGACAGAGGTAAAGGTTTTAATTAGCATGAGAATTAAACCATGCTCTCACCCTGGAAAGGTGGTTTTTCTACTCCAGGGGCGAAGCTCCTTGTAGCAGTGAGAGCAAGCTTGCAATGCCACAATCTACCTATTTCGTTCTTATATGATGTCTGTCATCATGTGGTGTCTAAGGTCTCTCCAAATTATGAAGGGTGCAAAATTCTCTCTCGCTGCTCCATTGTATTTGTTTTGGTGCTGGGACTGTCGGAAGGCTAGTTTGAAGAAGTGAGTTTTGTAGTTAGCCCTGAAGCTTAGCCAGCATCTGTCCTGCGGGACTTACCCACATTGTTGGAGTCACTCTAAGGCAGCGGTCCCCAACGTGGTGCCCGCGGGTGCATCTATGTGCGCCCGCCTACTGACAAGGGAGCGCCCTGGACAAGCAGCCGCCGAGAAGTGGCAACATCAAGAAGCGCTGCTGACGCTGCTTTTCGGTGGCATTTCGGCGGCTGCTTGTCCAGCGGCCGCGCTCATCCGTGGCATTTCGGCGGCTAGTCGTCAGGCGCCCGCCACTCTGAAAGGTTGGGGACCACTGCTCTAAGGCATTTTATAAAGGAAATGCACAGCTGCTTAACTCTGACTGCCTTTTATAATTCAGGGTTAGTGTATGGAATTCATGGCAAAACCAATAGGCAAGAGCCAACATAATCTGCATGTTTCTAAAGATCCTGTTACCTTCAAAATGTTTTGTTTCATTGGCTTTGCATGACAAACTACAAATACTTTGATAGCTGGGTTAAAAGGTTCTCTCATAGTTCACTGTGGCATTTGTAAATTCTGCTATGTATTTGGAGCCGCAGTGTGGTCTAGTGGACAGAGGACTGGATTGAGATCCAGGAGATCTACATTCTAGTTCAAACTCCTCCACTGGGCTACAGGGTGACTTTGGGCAAGTTACTTCACCCCGCCTCAGTTTCCCCATACACAGAAAGGGCATATTTATACTTACCTCTTTTGTGAACTACAGATGACATGCTCTGTATAATTGCAAGGTATTATTATTCTGATCAAGTGCTATTTTGTGACTTACAGTAATACGTCTCACTAATGACTGGCTTTCTACACCCTAAGGGAATAGTTTATAATATATCATTTTCTCCAGTGGTGGGAGAATACCTTTATTACATGGATGTGTGCTAAATTAGGGCACTAACACCCTTTACACTGATACCAACAGGGCCTGCACATCACATCTAAAATCCCTATAGTACTTTGGAGACTCTGATTAAATTAAAAAAAAAATGTGAGTGGGAATTTTGTCTGTATAAATACTACAGGCTCAGCCCCTCAGATTTCTGTTTCTGTAACACTGTAGAATGACAATAGCCACTCTGCAGTTAATGTTGTCACTCTATTTCTATTACACACCTGATTTAGGCCACTCCAGCCTGAATACTCAACCACAGGAATATCAGCTTCAAAACTGATAAAATAGGTCTGAGGGAAGATTTTATTTAAAAACCTGAAATGAATTGGACACCATAAAAGCAGAAGTTCAGAAAAAAACATTATTCGGGGGAGGGTGTATATATATTTGTCACTCTGTAGTAAAAAAATTTGGAGATCACATTTAGGTTACTGAGTACATCATGTACTAGCCTAAAGTCCAGAGCTGAATCTAGTTTGGGCACCTTAACTTTGATTTTCTACCCTTTCCAGTGTATGAGTTTCCCTGAATTTCCTGAGTTTATCTATTTCTTTTGGCTAGTGACAAGGTGCTTGTAGGGATTTATTGCACTGGAGTTGCTGATATGTACAGTCACCATTAACTTCACCTTAACAACATTTTTCCCCCTGGAATAATCCTTCCAAATGAGGGGATTATGGACTGTGACGAGATGTAAAATCCCAACACCTAAAACTAAAACTAAATTCAAATGGACTAGAGCTTCCTTCACTTAGGGTTTGTTCTTTATTATTATGAAAGCAAGGATGGACCAGTGGTTAGGGCTTCCCCATTCTGCCACAGATTTCCTCTGTCATTTAGTCTCTGTGTGCTTTCGTTCCGTACCTCACGGAGGTGACATGCAGTGTTCACACATTTCGATGATGGGAGCCATTTAATGCCATAGATAGATTGTATGTGGTGTGGGCCTCAGTTTCCACATAACAAATACAGCTAAGATGCTCCAGTCTTAGCCTCCAGGCCTAGATTTGTACCTTACTATGCATGCAATTTATAGATGATAGGAAAACAAAACCCACCCCAGAACAGTACTGTATTGTTTTTCATCTTAAATCAGGAGAATTGTGAAAATACAGGCGGGGAAGTGAACAGCGCTATGAAGAAATCCCTATTGGGAAATCCAAAATTAGTATTTCTGACTCCCTGTAAAAATGTGTGGTTTTCTGTTACTGAAAGAAACACATACATTATTTTGTTTCCTCATTCATCTATCAACAGTTTGATTTTAACAGAGCACTGCAGAAGTTTGCCAAGCTGGGTGTAAAAATATATGTCTCTAGTCCTATTTGTGCCAATGTAATATCAGGTCCAATACTGTCTCCAGTACAGCTTATTCCTGGGTGGGGAGAGGACAGGATCCTTCAAGCCATTTTTGGACCCACAAGATCTTTCCTTTCACATTTTCCCCTCTACCTACTATTCTAAAGACTTGGGAGTCCTAGGCCCAGATCCTTTAAGGTACTTAGGTGCTTAACTCCTATTGATATCTATGGGGCCTCTCCCCAGAGGCCATCAGCACCAGTGGAGCCAAAGGGATTACTGGTACAAGATGCTTCCCCGTTCCTCAAGTCTCTGTCAGTGGGGCTAAGTGCATGTTCTGCACAGCATTGCTATCCAGTGCTATTCCTTTCCCAAGCTGGCTGAAACGCTGAAGACCAAGGGCTAGATCCTCAGCTGGAACATATCAGTGACTTCAATGGAGCTACACCAATTTACATTTGCTGATGATCTGGCCCAAAGTTGAAGAGTTCTTTTCCATACACTATATGGCCAGACAGGAGAGCCCTAAACAATGTCATTCAGGAATTCCTAACTTCATGAAGTATGAAAAATGTCAACCATGGCAATTTAGTGAAGATAATACCCCAAATCTGTTGTTTTAAATGTTGATTTGGGGGGTATTTATAATATGATCTTTGAGTCTTTGTATGTGATAGACATGTATATAGTGTTTGTCTCCAAAAAGCCAAAGCAGCAGACTAGCTATAAAACTGTGTAATCAGAGAATGCTGCATCCATCGCTGAATGCAGCTAACGCTGGCACTGAAAACCTTTAAACACTGTACAGCAGCACAACGGTGAAGAATTCTGTGTCCATTGCGAGTTCAAGCTGAACGTAGATGGCCAGAATGGAATCACCCCCACTGAGATCTGTCTGGAGTATAAACCATTACCGCTAACTCTGCCTAGGTCTTCAGAAGTAGGGCCATGCTTCCAATATTTTAACAATGGGCTCCCTCAAAAGTGTGCCATTCCCTGGGTAAACACCCTCCCCATGCCCCCAAACATAAAAGTTCAATTCTACACCCTTTCCCCCAACAAACAATCCTCATGGACACAAAACTCCACCCCCCCCCTTTTCCTGGCAAACCACCTCTTGACTCACTAGGTTTTCCCCACCCGCCATTTCACAGAAGGCTCCTTGAGGTGGTTCCCCTACCTGGCAGCTCTTCCTGACAGAAGTAGCAATGATGCAGGTGGCTGTCCTGTGGCCTCTGATGGCAGCAATTCTGGTAGGTAGGGGTGATGTCCTGCAGCCTGTCCCTTCTGTGTTGATGGCTGGTTGAGAATTGAGTCCCCTTTGTTTCTTAAAGTAGATGGCTCTTCTCTGACATGGGGTGGGTAGGTGTGGGAGTGGGTCTCCAGTGGCTGTGATGGGAGTCAGATTAGAGAGTGGATGTTCTTTGTGTGGTGATGGAAGCTCCAGGCCCTTCCCATACCAGCTCTTCCTATTCTGAGCTGGGGCTGGGAAGGCAGGCATCAGGGGAGAGGAGAGGGTTTCTAGATTCCCATGCTGTACAGCTGCACTAGTTTATCTCCCACCCTGGTGTACCAGAGAGTGGCCAGCAAGGATTGGGGGATGTGAGGATTTAGCAAAATGCTGGAGGATGTAGGAGGGGGAATTCCCCTGAGCAGCGTTCACACCAGGCATTTGGGTGTGGCTAGCGCAGGGTAAATAAAGGATTTATTTGTTTTGTTGCTAATTTTGAAAAGTGGAAAAAAGTTGGTTTGGGGTCAGACAGAAAATGAAAATTTCCAGCAAACTGAAAAGTAAAGCAGAATTCATTTTTGATCAAACAAAATGTTTTGTTTGACTTCAACCCTTTTAAAATGTTCTTGATGTTTTTAGATAAAATTAAAAGAATTTTTGAAACAAAAAGTCATTGCAAGAAGAAAAATCAAAGTTGCCTTTTGAAAATGAGACATTTGGAGTCTTTGAGATTTTGTTTGTTTGTATTTATTCAAAATGAACAATCTGAAGCTTCCTGAGTGAGTATCAATCAGCTGGCTTGCTCCTAGTTTTAAAGGCAGCTAAACATTTTAACAAGCAGCTGTATCATTCTGGAAGAGGACCAGAGAAATAAATGCCCTCCCGGGTCACTGAGTTAGCTTCATTATGAGAACACCAGCCGGGATGATGTAAATATTTGGGGAAGAATTAATAAGATGACTATTCAGGTACACCCCATCCATCCACCCACTTATACTTTATTTATTCCTTTACGTCAGTAAAATGTGTGTATGGGGGGCAGGAAAGGATCTTCAGAGATGAACCAAGCTGTTTATTCCTTTCTACCCCAGCAGTTACTGTACATCAATTTATAGTGTCCAGGTTATCTGTGCAATAAGAAGGCCTAAAGACTCACTTTTTATTTTAAACAAAAGCCAAAATTCTCCTTTCTGGACCTGAAAAGCCACCTGCTTTTAACAAAGGGCTCCCACAAGCCCCTGCAGAACCCCTCCTGCTCATCACAACTGCATTGTAGAAATTGTCAAGAGGGAAACAGGAGGCTCGGGCAGGAAAGAACTGGAGGGATGGGCAGCTGGGTGCTTTTTGCAACTCGGGCAGTAGCAGGTTGGAAACGTGGAGTAAGGAAATAGGCTGGATGTTTCTATTAAAATGATCCTCATTAAAATAATTTACAATGTTAACACTTTAAATGTCATCTTCAGAATTAACATCCTATTGAGTACAATGGAGATGTTCACACCCCTCTGAGCTATGGTTTCTGGTTCTGTGCAGATTCCAGAAGGCACCACTGACCTGATTCCCACTGAGCATACTTTTAAGGTATTTTTACTGCCATGAAAGCTAGAAAGGGGGTTATTAGTTTTTTTGGTTGTTTTTCTTGGTTGTTTTCTGAAAGATCAGGATTTTGACGCATGGTTCTGCAGCAAGGTGTGGATTAGAAATAATAAGTATGGCTATAGCCAAGCAGACAAAAAAGCATAAATGACCCCTGAAGAAACAGGCTAATCTCCTCTGTCACCTTGAGTTTTCTGTAGAGTTGTACCAAATATCGAACTCAAAAATTAATAATACCTGAAATATCTTTTTTCAAGCTAAACTGCAGCTTCTGTATACATGAAACGTGTTAATGTTGTGAAAGTTACTAGTGACCCCCCCCTTAACAGAGCAGCCTTTATGTCAACCGGTGGCCATTAGGGGGAAGCAGACACTTCAAGTACACAGTAGCCTGAACTTTTCAACTGTCTTCCCTTCAAGGCCTTAAGGTAGTTGGAGCTGGTCCCAAGCCAGTTTTCACTGACCAGATAACAAAAGCACGGGTCTGACAACCACCAATCAAGAGTTAACGCTGCAAGGACCTTTGTCTGAATGTGTATAAAGGATCTGTAAAATGTGTGTAAGACAGAGTTTTTGTACTAAGGTGCAAAGCTCTCCTTTCTTCTGCAGAATAAAGCAACTCTTCCTTATCCCTGTCTGGCTGCTATTGGCTCTCAGCTAGGTGGACCCGATATTTCGGTAACAATGTCAAAGTTAAGAATGTGAATTTCTCCAAGTGTTTGCTAGGCACTTTTTTTTCCCCTTAAGTGGATTGGTTGGCAATAGTCAGATGGTATTTCTTCAGCTACCCCTTGTATGGATCAGAGCCATTTCAATTCACATTTCTCTGGAAGGAGACTGCATTTCATTTCTCTCTCTGAAATAGTCAGAGAATAATTAGTGCCTATTAGTCTCCCATGTTTTGAGACTCTAGATTGTAATTTCATGGCCTGGGAGCGGCTTTTTCCTCCTCAGCAGTTGAGATTCTAAAGAAGCCTCATATTATAGGCACAGACGCTCTCTGTATGGCCCTGGGGCTACTGCCCTGTAGAATTTTCACACTTCTTTTTCTACTATTGGTGACTCACATTCATTATGATGTCCAACTGGGGAGAGGGGGGAGAGATGACCTCCTGAAAAGGTCTCTCTTGATCTGATGTGGCATGAAAAACATTCCTCATAAC
Organism: Chrysemys picta bellii; assembly: GCF_011386835.1. NCBI lineage: Eukaryota > Metazoa > Chordata > Testudines > Emydidae > Chrysemys > Chrysemys picta. The sequence goes on from NC_088791.1 coordinate 65,471,899, forward strand.
AGGAAGAAAGTGAAGAGCAGCAAGGACAATTCTACATTCCCAAAAGAAGAATGTGCCTCTGTCTGAGCACTATCACCAAAGGACCATAGCTAGAAGGCTTGGCCTAGGGGGCTATAGGATTAATTCCTCAGCATTGGCTCCCTTCCAGTGTGGCCATTCCACATCCAGACCTCAGAGTGTGGCTGCCCACAGATATAGGTGTAATTCACCAAATTTAATAGGAAGACCAAGCATCTGGGCAGCTCTCCGAACCAGAAAGTGGGGCTGGTGGTGCACATAAAAGATGATGCTTTCTTTCAAATTGGGAAAGAAGGATTCTTGTGACATGTTAATTCATCTGAACATAAATAAGCTCACCCCCCTAGGGCGATCATGATAGACCGGTGCACACCAATAAGGAGTAGCAACCAAACATTGGTCCCCATGAAAAGACTACAGGTGGACACTACACCATACTCCAGGGCAAAAGCTGCATTAGTGCAAGTATGGCTACTGCTCTGATGGCCCAACTGAAGGAGCAGCAGCATCACACCAAACTGCTGCTGCAGCTGTGGTTCCATTCTCCCCTACAATTTTCACTGATATCTGCCACGGATAGCATTTGCTGGGAAAGTGCTGCTCTTTGCTCTGGCTTGCCTAATCTAAATAACATCATGCTCACCCCACACCTCCCTGTTGCTTAGTGCCAAAAATGTTGCCACTCAGCTACCGGGTGATCTCATTTATTAACTGAAAGGATGTAAGAAAGAACAATTCATCTCACAATGGTCACAAGAACCTACTGACACACCATTAAGAATCTATATGGGAGCAAACCCACTTTGGTCAGCTTTGTGGAGGATGGTCAGCCCCAGGGGGAACTGCGGCAGCATTCAGTAGAATGTCTTAATGGGAACATGCCATTTCAGAATAACCACAGTAACCGATTAAATCTGTTGCGTGAACTGAGTGGCAGGTAAATTCCTCAGCCACCCCGGATCCATAGGCTATTCTTGAACCACAGGGTCAATGTGGTGTATTACAGCAGGTTTGTCCATAGACCCTGTTTTGCAGACACCAGGACAATCCTAGCTTCTCTGGCAACGGAGGGATCCTCTGGCAGCAGAACTGATGCAGTTCAACTGCATGGGAAGAAAGGGGATTTGAGGGATGCACTTCATGCACAGTGCAAAGCCCTGCTCTGCAGGGATAGGACCCCAGAATCCACTGTCATGTGGATCATACGATCCTCCCCACAACAGGGACAAGGAGAATATAAAGGCAGGGAAGGCTCCTGCAGCCATTGAGCAGCAGAGAGGGGAGAATTTCTCCCCACAATTGCCTGTGCATATTGCATGGCCTGGCTACTCCAGGTAGGCACAGGAATGTAAGACTTCCGTTAAAAAGTGCACCACTTCTCCTTGCAGTTCCTCATGCACAGCTGTGAGTGAAGGGGGCTTCACGCATGCTTCAGTGCATGGATCAGTCATTTCCCCAAACTTTTGCAAAATAAGTATTAAATTCGAGACAGCTCAGCTTCTCCTTTGGCCCCACAGTAAAGTGATCACGTCCATCCCCTTCTACCATCAGCACGCTACCTTAGAGAGAAAGGCCATGTCACAGCCACATTATCACGTTGCTGCGGGGTGAGGGTGTGGGGAGAAGATTGGTGAGAGAGACTCAATTTTTTTTTTTTGGAACTACTCACAAATCTTTGATAATTAGGAGATACCATGCACGAAATGGATGTATTGGTAGGTTTGAAGGCTACCTCCAGTGTGAAAACTCCTGGTAAAAGCTGTTGAAATGTGGTATTTGAACCACGCATGTTCAGTGCGGGCTGGGATTAAAAATGACAAGATCACAAGAAAAGCGACAGACCACTCAGCAATAAGTGTCAGGGACTGATGGAGATACTAGCATTGGGCTGATGAAAAGAGAGAGAGAAAAAAGGACTCTATAGAGAAACAAGGCCGTAATTAAATGGAACTTCTGCATAATGAGACTGAAAAGTGCTGCTGGCACGTTGCAGCAGGATGTGATTCTGTAACCACTACGGACCAGATTGTGTCTCATATGCACAGCTCCATGATGGGCGGTGGGACAGAGCAGCACTGCACCAGGGAGAATGACAAGGGGCGCGTGGCCTCAAGGGTTGCCAACCCTCCAGGATTGTCCTGGAATCGCCAGGAATTAAAGATTAATCTTTAATTAAAGATAATGTCATGTGATGAAACCTCCAGGAATTCATCCAACCAAAGTTGGCAATCCTATTGGCCTCCCTGGCATGCGGGGGAATATGCGCCCCACTCCACAGGCAGGATTAGCTCTTTCTGCAGCTGGGCAAATTAGTTTATCAGCAGGCAGGGGGGAAGGGCAGGAGAAAACAGGCCAATGGACTTGTTTCCTCTGAGCCTCTTCTGGGCTGCTGCACATGATCTCCCACCCTTGTACAGCAGTTAGGCACAGTCCAGCCCCTAGCAGCTGATTTATTAGAAACACTAAGATCTGCAAATAGTCTGAGTGAATTCATCCATCTACATTTACTTGTAAAATGCCAAAACCAAGGCCCTCAGCCTTGATTTGAATGATCAAATAGGCCTTTCTGTGTATAAAGCAAGTATGAGGTACAAACAGGCAAGTGGCTTGGTATTATGTGTTTGATTTAATGGCATAGTGTAAATAACATGCCCAATGACTCCCAGGGGAGAGCAGTAGATATATATGGAACAGGAAGCACACAGGTCTCTGTTAAGCAGTTCAGCTGTTCAGTTACTAATACCTGTCATCACAAAGGGCAATTCTCCTGGACAAGGCTACTCTGCTCAGTGTACAAGTAGGAACATGTGGGTGGCTCTGTTTGTTTGTTCTCCAATACACTCTTTGTTTGCTGTTACCCAAGGTAATCACAAAACAGGCAAATCCTACCCTGAGACAGGGACTGCAGTGGGGAAAGAGGGTTATTTTTAAAGCTCTGTACTCTTAAAGGGAATTTTGAATATGAAAGGCTTATTTCTAGGGAAAAGTAAATATTAAGAGGTCAATTATGCACTATCCAGCGAGGGGTGGTGAACTACAGATTGATTATTAAAAGCTACTGTATCGTGTTGTTGCTACACAGTGACTGAATGTTTGTTTGCGTCATAGCATGGCCCTTGAGAGCTAGAATAATTGTTTCTTGCTCTGGCAGTCCTCCTTGTGGTTAGGAGCTCCCTGTAACAGAGACAGACAGAGGCTGAAATGTTCTACACCTAAGGAGGCAATATCCACCCCAACCCTACACTGGGGTTCAGTTGGGTTCTGATGGTCAGGAGTTGGCCTATCATTCTGTTGCCTCTTTGCTTACAAATAGGAAAACTGAAGACTGTGGGTTTCAGAATTATTTTTACATTAACTCAAGCATACTTGTTTAATGGGAGGTAATTGGACTTTTTTTAAATAAAGGAGGAAGATTTTAATTCGTTTGTGTGGGGGGATTATGACTAATTTCCCACATGTTGGTCTTGCATGATGAGCTCCATGTGGGCAGACCCCTGCATAGCTCACTGCAGGATCAGGGCCACAGAAAGAGAACCAATCGGAACAGGCCCAGAGGCCTCTCAAAGCAAGGCTTAGACACAGCTAGAGATATCACAAGTATGGCTCCAGACAGTACTGAACTTCAGGCTGCCAGCTTTCCTGATAGGCTGTGATACATTTTAGCAGATTATTACTTTAATTAGGGATGGGGGGACTGTTTGTTTTGGTGCCATGCCACTTGTCTCTCTTTAAATAAAGCAATTTTACCTAAGCCTTGCCTGGCTCTTCAATGAGGTATCGGAGCCGCTCACAAATACTAAGCCAAACTGGTTAATAGTATTAGGACCATAAATGCTGAATTAAATCAACCTGGAAGTAACTCTGTTTTATTTTCAGATTCATTTAGAATAAAAAGCATAATTAGTGTTCCAAGTAACTTCATTAAATGGGGCCAGTTGTTAAAAGTAGGGGCTCATACTGGGGATCAGTCATACACAATCTGATTTTCTCTGGTCTCCAAAATACAGTACAATTATTGCCAATCCCTGGAAGGAATGCTTCCAGCTCCAGAAGGAGAAGATAGAACTTTGTTCATAGAGAAAATTGGTGTTGATGGGAGATTCCATTTATTTTTATGCCAATAATATGACATTTGCCTTCTTATCCTTTCATGCAAGGATAAGCATTTCAAAGCACTTTTAAAAACATTAGTTCACACGTTATTTCCAAAAGTTTATTCTAAGACACTAAGTTGGCTGTTTTGACTTGAGCACCCTTTTTCTTACCTCTACAGTACATGCTTTTGAATTGAATGGGTAGCTGTCAACTCCTGTGTTGTAAAGATTCCAGGAAGAACGATTTACAAAGGTGAGACTGCGGTTTTAATTACGTACAGGCACCAATTAGCCTGCTGAGGTGGGAGTCTGAGACTTGTACAGCTTGACCCATGAATGGTCCCTGTTTTATCCCCCTTTCTGCAGAGTGAAGAGCTGTAACACATCCAGCTAGAGCCACACATTTAAGTAAAGCACAGTCTGAAATTTGTAAAGGGTGATGGTGGCTAGTTCTGTTTCGGTCACTAGTAAGCAGATGGTTAAACAAAGAAAGGGGATGCCTCATGTTCTAAGCATCGAGTTTGAAATATATAGACTCTCTGGAACCATGAATATGTATCCTTAAAGGGCCAACTCTTTCAGACAGAAGTACTGTCTTCTCTACACACGTCTACCAATCCCATATCATCTTCTGTAAAAGTAAGTGTTTGCCACAGTAGCCTTAGCCAAAAATTTCATTTCCTGCTGTCTATACAGTTCTGTACCTTGGAAAGCGTATTTCAGTGATGCTTGTTTGTATCTAATTTGCACATCATTTCAGCATGAAAGATATTATAAACATACTCTCAAACATTATGCAGATAAACCTGAAAGAGCACAGTGCTCAAAAGGTGACAGCTGCTTTTTACAATGTAGACTAAGAAATAAGAACTTTGTATGATGTATGAAGGCATGAAAAGGTTTAGCTTGTATTTGTTTGGGTTTTCTAAGGAGCGTGGGAAGGAGAGAGAGGTGGTGACTGTCAGGTTGACGTCTTAAAACTGGGATAGATCAGGAGTACCACGGCCACGTCTCCACTATGGGCACTACAGCGGTAGAGTTACAGCACTGCAGCTATGCCACCATAGTGCCTTAGAGTAGGCGCTTCCTACAGCGAGAAATGGGATTGTTCCACTGCTATAGGTAATCCACATCCACAAGTCACAGTAGCTAGGTCAATGGAAGAATTCTTTAGTTGACCTAGCGATATCTAAATCGGCTTAACTACAACACTCAGGGCGGTGAATTTCTCATACCTCTGAGCTATGTCAACCTAATTTTTAAGTATAGACCAGGTCCCAAGCCTGGTTTTGCTGGAGTAGCTCTTGGGACCTTACAGATAGGTGTCAAATGTGTAACAATGACAACATTTCTCCAAAACACTGACAGGTGTTAAAAATTTCAAATAGTCCAATTAAAAATCCCTTCCCTCTCAACGCTCAACTTTAACTCTCTTCTGACGCCACATTTTCACTTGTCTCATCGATATAATGGCTTTTAAAGCAGAAAAGACTTGACTTTAAGTGTAAAAATACAGGTTTTCAAAAAATCATATAGGTCTCCTTTCTACATAATAAAAACCCAAGAAAAATAAGGGGAGTGCATTAGAGGAAAAGGGGGCACAAGTTCAATGCTCCCCCTCTGCAACTCTCAGTGATCTTAATTCTATAAAAGCAAATGTCAATTTCCGTGTAGAGCTATTTGTTCTTTAAAAGCAAACTTTTAGCCACTAGATGGCAGCAGGAGGTTGTTAGTTAAAATAGTCTGAAAGTGTGTGGGATATTTGGACTGCATTTTTTTTTTTTATTATGAAGATGATTAGGGGATTATCTTTGTTACAAAAATGACCTGGTGCTTAGCCTGGCAGAACCACTGCTGAACAGGGACAGACAGATTTGGAAATAGTGCTGCACATGGTTTGACCTTGTCTATAGTTGCTGCTAAATAGTCCTCAGCATAGGTTCAGCTACACCCATTGTTAACATCCATCATTTGCAATGGGTCATTCTCTGTAAAGTGGACAAACCCTGTTGATGGGGAGCTTCTCTCTTCCAAGTTCCCCCAATTTGAGTTTCCCTTTGAGCAGATGCAGAAGTGCAAGACATGCAGTGAATGCAGTCTGAAGGGAAGCAGTAGGGAATGTAGTGTTTTTCTGTGACTTACTCAGAAGTGATGAACAGGACCAGCAAAAAAAATGGCAGCAAGTTCCCATCAATGGGTGAAGGGAAGAACTATGTTTGGAAACAGTCTTCAACTATTCTTTAGCTTTACTCCAACAGCAGCAGAGAGTTTCTGTAAGTGTAGTGGAAAAAACGTCTTTGGGCAGATTCTGGAGGTCTGGGTGTGCTCACCCTTTGCTGCACCAATATAAACACACCTGTTTAATGGAGCTTTTTTTTCTAATCTGGCACACACCATGCTGTGTATAAGCAGGAGGTAGGGGGAATTTCTATGGCTCAGTGCCAGCTCCAACTCAACCTGATCAAAACAGAGCTCAATTTTCCTCCTCAGCCCTCCACTCTTCCTCCCTCAACCATCCGCCTCGTCTCTCAGGTTTACATCCTGTGCCTTCTCTGACAACTCCTCACCACCCCTCCAGGCTGTCATTAAATCATGACACTTCTCCCCATTTTGGACATCTGACTTTTCCTTTCCATCCCAACAGTCAAAACTTGTTCCCAATCTGATCTCCCACCTCAGGTACTCTTACCACCCCTCTGTTGCCACTCTGATACCTTTATCACCGATACCATCCCTCCAAGCTGTCCAAAGTGTCTCAGCCAAAATTATCTTCCCCCAGTGAGTATTGTTCTGTGTCTGTTTCCCACACGGTTAACACTCCTCGGCAGACTGTCCCAGCAGCTGATTCTTGTACAGCACAGAACACAACACGAGTTCCTAAAAAATAATAATAAAAATCCCCCAGCTATGTTTTCAGGTAACTTCTATGTAGCCAAAATATATGTGAGAAATAAACAATTTATCATGCTGTGCAAATGCCTTAGAAAATGTAAGACCCATCTACTTTTTCAATAGCAAAGTTTGGATGGACGATTGAGAGCTTTTGCAAAGCCAAGCTGATTCATAGATTTTTAAGGCCAAAAGGGGACCATTGTGATAGTGCAGTGTGCCTTCTTGCAGAACATAGGCCATTGGACTTTCTTATATAATTCCTGCATCAGGTCCAATAGTTGTGCTTGCACTAAAGCATCTCTTTAAATGTTTTTTTTTTAATCTTGATTTAAAAATTTCCAGTGATCTGCCAGAAACCACATCTTCATTTACCTTGCAAGAAACAATGTGAATTGCAGACCTCACTTGAGTTGTGTGCTCTAGACACAGGGCTGGATTCATTTTGTAAAGCAGGGGTCCTGGTGAGTGTCCATGCTCTCATCCTTTTTAATCATTTCAACCAGAGATCAACCCAATTTGGGGTCCTTGATTAATTTTCCACTTTTCTTCCCTTTTGCAGACTGAGGCCTTTGCCCTCTGCAGTTTCCCTGTGTCCTGTGGAATGGATAAGTCCAAACTGCAATACTGCTTCAAACACCGCATGTTCCCTTCGGATATCAACAGCCCTGAGAGGCTCTGTGGGGAGGTAGACAGAGGAACACAAGTATTCTTCCCCACACCTCCATGGAGCAGCTGGGAGACTGAGGGACACCACCTAGAAAAAAATTAAGCCTCATATGCATCAGAGGGTGCAGGTAAGGGAACTTCCGATAAAAAACAGGGCCTGCTTCTATGAAGTGGGTTTTGAGGCTCCCTTTGACTTCCCTGCACCGCTCTTCCAGTGACAAGAGAGGCAGGATAGCAGCTCTGGAAGAGGGAGCTCAAAGTGGTTTCATTGAAGCTGACCCTGAGGTCATCAGGAGGAGGAGGGATGATTTTGCCTCTGCACACACACTGCCAGAGGATTTGTTGAGGGGCCCACTGCTCTTATATTTGTGTTAGAAAACAGAGTGACAGGTCATCTCCACAAGACCATATAAATTGCTATATTGGTAAATGGTTCATCTACTCCGGCTTTCTGTCGTCAACAGTAGCCAGCTTCTGACAGCCATTGCTGCTAAGAGAACTACTAAAGCAGGGTAAGGGAGTTTTCTCACTTTAAAAGGAAGTAGAGTCCCATCATCCGTCTTGAAGCCCTCCGTTTCTGCACTGAGTCCCCTCTTTTTCTAGAAAAGTGAATAGAGGATTAGATAGGTACATAAAGGGTTAAATAACTTGAGTAAAAAAAAAAAAAAAAAGACGCCTTGCCCTTTGTGTAAAGTGAACGTCCTGCTAGCACAGAGGTGGGCAAACTACGACCCGCAGGCCACATCCGGCGGGGCTGGGAGCTCCTGGGGCAGCACCACTGCAGAGCCCGGCCTGACCCGGTGCTCTGTGCTGCGCAGTGCGTGGCTGCAGCGCCACCAGCCACCGGTGCTCCAGGCAGCGCGGTAAGGGGTCAGCAAGCAGGGGGGTTGGATAGCGGGCAGGGGAGTTCGGGGGGATGGTCAGGGGGCGGGAAACAGGGGAGTTGAATGGGGGCAGGGGTCGGGGGGGCAGTCAGGAAGGGGGGGTTGGATGGGGCAGCAGGGGGGCAGTCAGGTGACAGGGAAAATGGGTGGTTGGATGGGGCAGGGGTCGGGGGGGGCGCCAGTAAGGAAGGGGGAGGGTTGGATGGGGCGGCAGGGGGCAGTTGGGGAGGGGTCCCGGGGGGCAGTCAGGGGACAGGGAGCGGGGGAGACCATCAGGGGACAAGAAGCGTGGGCGCACGTGTGTGTGGGGCGGGGGCAGGCCACGCCCCCCTCCCCTAACCGGTCCTCCATATAATTTCCAAAACCCGATGCGGCCCTCAGGCCAAAAAGTTTGCCAGCCCCTGTGCTAGCAGTTGTGAGAAAGCCTTGTTGTAAAAACTGGACTTGGAAGGTAATTGATAAGAGAAAAAGCCTTGTAGAAAGGGAGCCCAGTTGTAAATCTTGTCTATTCCAGGCCTAAGAAAAGGGTCCAGTCTTAAACTTCCCCAAACTGATTCTTAGCTATCGGCAATGACAACACTTGTTTGTTAAAAGGTATAAAAGTGTACACTCTGAAAGAGTTCATTACTAGTACCTGCTTCACCAACCTGGAGCCAGCCAACATGGGTTTGAGCACCCCGGGGTCTAATCCTCTTATGGGTATAGTAACTGTTTATTATTTAAGCTTTTCGACATGTTTAGCACAACTGTATAGCATTCAGCCTTTAGATTACATAAAGGAATGTATGGTTAAATTGGTGTAGTGATAATATCCTAGTAATAATTCCAACTGTGAGATTCAGTACAGAAATGTAAAAGTTAAATTTCTTCATGTCCAGCGAAGCTTTAATTCTATCAGGAAACAAGGGGTTCTCTCTCTCAATTCTGCTTTTGCCTGAAAGGCCTTCAATTCTTTCTGGAACAGCTTTTTAAGCTTAACTGGCGTCAAGACTGAGCTTGATAAATGCATGAAGCAGATGGTATGATGAGAGTGCCTACAATAGCATGTAGCCGATCCGCGACTGCAAGCAGCAGTATCTCCAATGGCCAGTGATGGAACACTAGATGGGGAGGGCTCTGAGTTACTAGAGAATTCTTTCCCACGTGTCTATCTGGTGGGTCTTGCCCACATGCTCAGGGTCCAAATGATTGCTAAATTTGGGGTCGGGAAGGAATTTTGCCCCAGGTCAGTTTGATAGAGACCCTGGGTTTGTTTTGGTTTTTTTTTTTTTGCCTTCCTCAGCAGCATGGGGATAGGTCACTTGCAGATTTAAACTAGTGTAAATGGTGGATTCTCTGTAACTTGAGGTCTTTAAATCATGATTTGAGGACTTCAGTAACTCAGTCAGAGGTTGGGGTCTATTACATGAGTGGGCGGGTGAGGTTCTGTCATCTGCAATGTGCAGAAAGTCAGATGGTCCCTTCTGACCTCAAAGTCCATGAGTAATTCCACCATGTGGCGGCATCAGAGAAGGATCTGCATTTTAGTTACAGAAGCCAACTGGGTGGCAGCCCAGAGCTGCTAAAGGTATTACTCGGCCTTTAACTGTGAAATTAATGGATTCTGAACTACATTCGTTATGTGAGGGGTCAAGCCTGAAGTTTTAACCTTACAACAGTCATGCAACAGCTGCCCTCTGTGCACCTTTCATGTCTCTGTCCCATGCCAAACCTTAAGGGTAGAGCCCTGTCTGCACACCACTGAAAAAAGACCTAAGGAAACTACAGGGCTCCTCCTTTCCCTGTTTAAAGTTTTATTTGGAATCCTTCTCTATCCAGTTCATCCTTGTTGTTAAAAATCTCATTACACACAAGCAGAAGGTATCAGTACTATTAATTTCTGAATGCAAATGTGATTATACAGCAATTCATGCTCACAATGTTGCCGTGCGAACTTCGTTCCACAATACTCCATGTGTGACAATGCTGATGGTTAAAGATTCATGGTTTAAACCAGGGGTATCAAACTTATTCTGTGGTGAGGGCCATTTACCCTTTTGGCTGGATTCCATAGATTAGAGTGATACGGTAAGTGAGGTAGAATCTTTTATTGGACCAACTTCTATTGGTGAGAGACAAGCTTTTGAGCCACACACAGCTCTTCTTCACAGACGCAGGAAATAAAATTTCTAAGCCAGCCACGTTGCTGAGGCACACATTTTTAGTACTGCCTCAGGGAAAACTCCCTCTGATTGGCTGCTTTCCCCACTTGCCTTCCTCCTCGGAAAGAATAGCCAATCAGGACAGCTGCAGAGGTAGAACTGCTCTCCCTCCTGCCCCTCAGGAGCTCACACCAATCTCATGACAAGAGGGAGCAGAAAGAGCCCAGCAACTCAGGGCAGCTGCTCCACTTCCCCCTCCCCTCTTGTGAGCAATGGGAGGGATGTACTCTTTCCCCGCTTCCCTCTCCCTCCCTGCAACACTGGGCTGAGAAGGGGGAGAGCGGATACCTGCTGCAGCCCCCTTCCCCACTCCAAAAATAGACTGGAGAGGGAAGAATCCCAGGAGCTGCAGAGATGAGGCTGGGACCAGGGGCAGAATTGATGGCAGGGTTGGGGGACAGGATTGGCTTAGATGGGAGAGAAATAACTGCTGGGCAGGATAGGAGATGTGGGGTGAAGAGACCCTCCCCCACACAGCGCGGGAGGCAGCTTTCTTCCACAAGGCTGAGCTGCTTAGAGCAGCAGAAAGAGGCAATTGATCTTCTGGGCCTGGTGCTGCCTGGCTCAACAGTAGCAGCAAGTGAGGAGAAGTTGGGAAGGAATCTCCTGTTCGAGATCTGGTGAGAGCTCAGTTGACTGTGACCAGTCAGGCACAATCTCGCTCCTCCCAGGCTCTCGCCCTTTTGAAGTGTAGCATGTGCAGGCTGGATGCCTTAGAGGAGGAGGAGGGAGCTGCAGGCAGGAGGAAAAGATCTTGTGGGCACTATGTTTGACACCTCTGGTTTAAACTACACCTCTACCCCGATATAACATGAATTCGGATATAATGCGGTAAAGCAGTGCTCTGCGGGGAGGGGGGAAGAGGGGGGCTGTGCACTTTGGCAGATCAAAGCAAGTTCGATATAACGCAGTTTCACCTATAACTCAGTAAGATTTTTTGGCTCCCAAGGACAGCGTTATATCCGGGTAGAGGTGTAACTGTTTCTCTAGATGCAACTTAGGTGGAGAAACATCCTCCTTGAACTGCTTGCCTCCCACTGGATTCTCTTATATAAATCAGAGAGAAGTAGCACAAGCCTGCTCCTAGCAGAGCTGGCTTGAATGTTTCAATTTGTCTCTTGCGACTATATGACCCATTATACTTGGACCTCTGCAGTCAGAAGGGTTATGTTAATTCGTTTCATTATTACGTATGTGGAGCTGTAAGCATAAGTTAAGTAACTCATGCGTTTCTGAACGTTTCTTTCCTGCACATGGCATCACAGTATTGCCAACCTCAGGCATTCAATTACAAATAAAAAAAATAATAATAAAAAAAACTTGGGGCTTATTTTATTTGCCTTCTGAGCCTTTGGGGTACATTCAGGTCCTATTTTTAACCTTTTCTCTGCAACCATGAGAGCTGGAATTTTTGTTTTTTCCAAATGAAAGCTGAGATTCTCACATATGACTGCAGGAGAGGAGGCTTTAAGAAAAAATACCCAGGTATCACAAGACTCAAAATAAAATCATGAAAGTTGGCAACACTGCAAAGTGCAACTTTAGGACAATGCTATTTTAATTGAACCATGTCAAACACACAACTTTCAGAACAACCACTGCAAGCAATAGACTCAAAATCTCAATTGTAATGACAACAGCTTTACTGTCCAACAGCAAAACTATACACAGGGAACAGCAATTCTTCCCCTTTCAAGCTTTCCTGGGTTGACAAACTGGTGAACAGATCCTCAGAATTACAAAGGATAGGGGTTAGTTTGTTTAGTGTAAGCCAGGTAGCAGAGATTTTTGCGCCAAACTACAGTATATAGTATACACAAATTTTTGCTATTGAATAATGTAGACTAATTTAAGGAAGAAAATGAACACACTGACAACAAAACAAGCTATGCAAATTTTTAAAGTTATCCTTTCTTCATAGTCTAAAATGCAGCGAACCACAAGTTTTTTAAATGGTGAGAAAATGGGTGCCTTCCAGTATTAGAAATTACCAATATCAAATTGTCCTACTTAGGCTAATGAATGTTTCTCACTTTCCTAGCAGAAAAGTGTTTGCTATTTTGAAAATAAGATGACAAAATTAAAAGAACAACTGTTGGCCAAGGAATGAAAATATTTCTAGAAGAAACTATTTCCGCACACAACATTACTTTTATATTTGTCTGAATATCTCAGTTTGATAGAATGTGACATGCTGAATGCTGTAAGAATGTTAGACAAAATAAAAATGACACACAAAGGGTTTTTGTTTTTGTTTTTAAAAAAATTGAATTTTATTTCTTCATTACAAGGTAAACTAGTATTGCAGTTTAAGACCAACAAAAAGGTTGGACAGCAAATTGCTAAATAGTCTTCTAAAGGCTGGAAGAAAGGTAATTAAAAAAGAAAACCAATGAAAACTGAAAATTAATGTAAAATTCCAAGCATAACATGTAAAAGGAATGAGTCTTAATAAAGTTAATTTAGAATCCTAGGTGCCTCAATTGAAAATGTATTCAGAAATGCACCTTACCTTGCTGAGAAATCTGGGTCTCCAGAAACTCAATACCTTATGACACTCTTTGGCCTGCTGGTATTAGGAAGCTGTTACTATTCATAAAAACCTTTTTGAGTCAGGCATTCATACAGACACCAATCAGTTTACAATTTGCAATGTAATAAGTCTGCATTTCTATTAATACAAAAATTTCCAAGGTCACACTTTTATGTCTTGAACAATTGCACCTTTGAGTAGAATGGAGATCAGGGAGAAGAACAGTACAGGAAGACCATATAACCTTTAAAGGCTGAAGGAGTCGCCAGTGCTAGTTATCCTTTGTAAATTTCCCAAAAAGGAATTTATTCGCCTTTCAAAGACTACCTACTTTTTTCAAGACATCAATAATAGTAAGCAAACTGAATTTGACATCACGTGTATTCAGAATGCATACCCCTTATTTTCTCAGCTTTATAGGATGTCATGGGAATGTATATTTAATAACACAACATGTGGCAACAATATGAACAGTTCAAAATCTTTTCTACACAAAATACATTAAACAAGGGGCTGTGGTATTAATAAGCTCTATTAATTGGTTATTTACAATTCTATTAATGATGAATTCTATACATTTAAGATTATTGTATATGTTACCATCATGTTTGGTTGGGAAATTTCAAATTAAATTTCTCCTTATTTCAATGATATAAACTATAAATTTGACTACCTGCCAGTTAGCACCTGTAACAAAACTAGTTATGTTTCAAAAGATGGTTAGATGGATCTACACCAGAACACAATATCCACATTTAATAACTGGGGGGAAGGAAAATACTCAAACCTCCAAATCTCAACAGGCTTCAAAGGTTCACAACCTAGAGGGGCCCTTTATCATGTCTGATCCAACACAGGAAAAAACCTGAGAGAACATATGACCATGGATATTTCCATGAAAAAACAACCTTCACTTTCGTTCAGCCTCTAAGCAGAGCCTACAACTGATCTGAATCTAAGATGACCCTTTAGACCATCCCTATTTTAAAAAGATGCCATTTTATCGATATTGTAAACATTATAGAATCTTTAATGCGGAACTTTTCACCACAAATTATCCCACTGTTAAAAAAAAAAAAAAATCTAAATTGTCGGAGACTACCAGAGGTTCTGAATAATGCACATTCAGTCTTGCCTTGTATGCTACAATCATTTCACTACACTAAAGACATATAATATCACCTACTACCTGACTAATTTTGATCCTAAAAATTAATGCTGCTTCTTTCCAAAGTCAAAAGACATGTATTATAAGGAATGCTGCCTGCTACAGGAAATCTGTATATCTGATCACTACTTTTCTTCTATGAGAATATGAAGTTTTTATTTCTGAAGTTCAATGCAAAGGAATTTAGGGTCTTAAGTCTTTCAAGTGTAAATGAAATATTAAACATACATTTTTCATATAATGCTATATGACACAGTGTACCTTAACTAGCATAAAGCCAGGGTTTTAAGGCCATAACCTAGTTTACACAAAACACACTGATAAACAGTTTATGCAAGGGGCATAAGATTCCATAAATAAAATTAGTAAAAAAAAAAGAAGTTAGTAAATTGTACATTGACAGAAGTAAGGAAAGGAAAAAAGAAATAAGCTATTTCTAAAAAGAATAATGCCATGTATTTTTACTAGAAACACAAATGACAAATATATACAACATTTAAATCTGCAATTAACCACATGCAGCTAGGGAAAACATTTACAAGGACTTGGGTATGCAACTAAGCATAATCAGATTGAAAAAATACAGCATTAAAAAAATCCACAAACCTCAATACTCTCAACAAAGAAACCAAATCAGAATATCTACTCATAAATAAGTTAAAGCCTAAATTTAATAAGGTATCTTTTGTCTTACACATACAAATGCAATAGCCATCTGAGAGCCGAATTGTATGTAATTTTTAAACAAAATTTGACAAATGCCTGTCTTGTGTAATACAATCTGAATGTAGGTTGTTGGCACATTAAAGAACAGAGAGGGAACAAGAGCAAAAGATACATGTTTCCCCAATATATTCCAC
Organism: Chrysemys picta bellii; assembly: GCF_011386835.1. Taxonomy (NCBI): domain Eukaryota; kingdom Metazoa; phylum Chordata; order Testudines; family Emydidae; genus Chrysemys; species Chrysemys picta. The sequence continues at coordinate 65,487,215 of NC_088791.1, forward strand.
TGTTTTTCGGTCTGTAAAAACACCTTTTTAGAAAGCCGACTAACTTTCTTAGCTAACCTGACTGTAAAAGTAATCTTATTTTTGTTGCTTTAAAAAAAATTCATTATTTCAGGTACCATTTAATCCTTTGGACAAGAGCCATATCATGTTAACTTAAAATGTTACTTATGAAAGCCCACATACAAAATATCATGTACTTCCTAACAGACTATTTTGTCCTTTCACAAACAGAAGCAGATTAAATACAATTGGATACCAAAGAACACTTCAAGAGAAATTAACGCATCATCCAGGTGCAGCATCACCTGCTGGTAAACTAACAAACTGACATCTCCTGAGAGGGCACAGAAAATTTTCAGTACTGCTTAATAAACTGAAGCATGATACAAATTCCATTGCAGATCTAATTACACACATGAAACGTATAATGGGACATATTCCTTTTTGGTGTCTGTAAGGGTTTTTGGATTATTTTTATACACACATGATCTTTTCACTTTAAACCAGAACATATTTGACAAAAGTAAACCCACAATGAAGAGATAATCCATCTAGTCACAAGATACATCAGATCGCTATCTAACCACTCAAACTATATACATATTGAGACTAGGTAGAAATTAGGGCCCTCATATATTAAGGATCTCACCAACAAGCCAGACAGATTTCTATTAAAAGTTTAACTCTTATGTTGGATATTTTGGTGCCTCCATTGCCAGCAATAGAAGTCTCTACAGAAGGATGAGGAAGGGAAAGAAATGATACCCAATGTGGAAAGAGTAACAGTATCATTCATCAATTTCATATAACTAAATGGAACAAAATCTTGGTTCCTGCTTAAATTTTTTTAATTTTAGTCATGAAAATAAAAAATACTTCTTTTCTGGGTTTAAGCTTTCTAGCCATGTGGACACATTACTTACCTGCTGACCCTTCGGTATTAGCTATTTCCCATGTAATAAGCATATGCAGGTTATTTCTTCCCTTAAACTTATTACAAGTAACAGAAAATAAACAATGTTTGTTAAGAAAGCTAAGAAGTTACATCAGAACTAGTTAAAACCAACACCTATTCACAAAAACAGGAAAAAAGTCATGTGACTTGTTTGATACAATGTTTAGTATACAAAGTTTTAAAAGTCAGTTTTCATTTTTAAACAGGGTTAAACATCTGAAAGTCAAAAGCAAGTAGCTTGACAAACACCAATAATCCCATGCATGAGGACCTGAGGTACAGAATTTAAGAAATAAAAATGTGCAGAGGCATGTGGGCAAGTCCAATATTATCAGCCTATCTGCAGAAAATCTAGCGTGATGGGAGATGACAAAAATTAAGAGTCTCAGTGTTATATATAACGCTTTTGCAGTTGCACAGGATATAGGCCCCAGTTCAACAAAGCACATAAGCATGTGTTTTCCTGAATAGGGCCTTAATATTTAACATAAAATTAAGTTATAAAACAAACCAATGATTTGTTTTAAAGATTACCTTTTGAAGCCACTGAGGTCTTGAAACTTAGCTTAAAACATTAAAACAGGCTCTGCAAGCTATCTGTATAAGAATTGAAAACTTCTCAGACTAATCTATTGAAGTGACTCAAAATATATTTTAAGAATGAACATCCACACCAGTCTGCAAAAGCAAATTGTAAATTTGCCAAGTGTTCTACATACTTCCTATTATTCTAATTTTTATCCTTCATAAAATTTAGAACAAATTCTAGTCATTTGAAATTTGCTTTCATTCTTTAGTTCATACTCTGATATTAAAATATTTGAATTTCAACTTCCAATAAATTGTTTTTAGACAAGTTTGCAAAACCTCATGACTAAATCTATTTCACTTTTTGTTAAGGCAATAAAGTATTCCCCACCAGTGCACAAGGAATGTACAAGCGTACCATCCCCCTTTTACACTGATGTGTGGATAAACCCCCGTTTTAAGGAAATACCAAGCCCACTGGAATCCATATTATCTGAAAAAGTGGAAACATCATGACTGGTTTCATCGGTCACATTTTTCTAATATACAGCTATGTACAGACTGCCTATGGCCTTGGAAAAACCTAAACAAACACAAGCATTATTAACATAAAACCGTAAACAACTGCAGCTGTATTTCAAAAAGGCCAGCATTTTCCCAACATTAAGAGTTTAAATGAAAATAATGTAAACTGTAGTGTCTTAGTCCAGCTGCATGTTGTAGGAGACAGTTTTCAGTTTACTAAAATCATCAACCTAGGATTTCCTCTCCCCAAAACAATGACAGACTATGTGGACCACAGAATGTCAATCAAACTGCAGTTTTTACAATTTTACATGCCTTTCAGCAAATTCACAGGCCATCTATGTAAAAATTGCTGGAAAAGCAAATTATTAAAGCCTTTGTGTAATCACCTATTTGTATATCAAAATCAAGTGTGAAAGAGTGGCATTAGTATTTTTAAGTCACTGAATGCAAGATTAGGTTGATGCATATGCAAAAACTCTATTGCAATGCTTTTTTAAAGACAGTATAAATGTTTTCATAGAATCATTATCTTTAAATATTGCTGAACACAAGACTTTCCCTGAGGTGTAAACATCAAATAACTTGAACAGCTTTACACATCAGCCCCATTAAAGAGTTTATTACAACACTACATCTATTGTAATCAAAGTGGTGCTGTGTACAGACATTATCATATGAACATTTTTAACAAGAACAAACTACTATAAAAACAAGGATTTACTTGACTTTTTTTTCCAATTGCTTGCACATTATAGTTGCCAAATGTATATAACCAGTAATAAAGTTGCAAAAGCTATAAGTTTTAAATCACACAGGTTTCCCTCAAATAAAACAGTTAAGCAACATAAAAAAGTAAAAGAGCTACTGGTTACCATGTATGCAGATTTGCTTTATTCAGATCTATTCCTGTTCATTTTATCCATGAATCCTTACAGGCTCAGTTCAATCATAAGAAGCAAACCGCTGGACAAGCATCTTTCCATGAAGAATGTTTCTTGTCTTTGCAAGGTGTTCCTCTTCCTTCAGCTGTAATGTGTCAAAATTTGTGATGTAGATTTTGCTAGTCCCCATAATACACAGAAAAATGTTGGCTTAACTATACATACACAAGTCGTGCACCTACTTCACCATAATGTAATCTAACACAAATAAAAGATATTGAAGCAGTAGCTACTTGTTTGTCTGAAAATTCTCAAAGTGTAATTGTTCTATAAAATCTATTTTTACTAAATGTTAATAGTTATACAAGAAAGTTGAAAAAATGCAATTTAACAATTAATATACCAAATCACAAGAAACAAATAGCTACTGTTTCTGTGAATGATGGAAACATTTATATAGAACATTTCCTGAAGTATTCATACGGCAAGAGTCAATAAGAAAAGTACTTGGATGATGATGCTACAACCAAATTTGTTCTTTACATTTTTACCCACCCATTTACAGCAATTCTAAACTGGTTCTTTCACAATTAAATACTGCACTAAATGTTTAATGAAGTGGGTGTTTTACAGATTAGTAATATATTTAACAGTGCACAATATTTTCTGAAATTTATCAGCTTGATGCCAATGTTACAAAATTTGGAAACTAAAATTAATAGGGGCTCCGGATTTAAAAAAAAAGTACTGTCACAAAATTACAAAAACCCAGTTTGTTTAAAAAAATACAATACAGATGAGAATTCAGGTTTCCCCACATAAAAACAAAACAAAAACAAAACACCCTACATCCTAGTCAGACTAATTATTTCAGCAACCAATGTATCTAATAAAGGAATCACAACAACTCATTTAAATATAATTGTAGAGCTCACATAATACTTGGATGGTATAATTCCATTCACTGATGCTTCATTTAAATTCCATTACAAAACACAACTAGTTAACTGTACGATATCAATAGGTCACAATTTCTACATTCAACAACTTCATAAGAATTTAAATCAAGTTGCTTAAAAAAACCAAACACATTAACCGGTCATTTAAAAAAAAATCAGACATTTAGAGAAGCAATTTCATGAACACACACCAATGCACAGCTGTCATAAGGATTCTTGTACTACTAAAATGGTTCAAGATAATTAGGAAGCAAACTTGTATTGTATGGATGATAGATAATTAGTTGTCCTTCCTTCCCCCACAATGACTGGTAATGTTTGATTTAAAAAAAATAAAATAAACAGAAGAGTTTATTACCTATATACTACAGTCTGCATACAGCAGAATCACTAAAATTTGAACTAGTGCCTAGAAGACCTTTTCAAATTCATGAAGTTTGCTATCAAGTGACAAATGTATTGACTAGTGACTTCCTTTGGGGATTCTCTCCTCCAAAAGAGACCAGATCCCCACAGCTGCTTTTAAAACTCGATTTTTCAATAGCAAAGTGGTACTAAAGTGTCACCTGCATGCAAAACAAACATTTGCAATTGAAAGCAATTGAAAGTTATTAATGCAAACACGGGATCTCAATGTTTCAGAGGAGCAAATAAATAAATGACAGCTGCGAGACTGCATGTCAGAATTTGCTGCTCTTCCAATACAATGCTGTGCAGAAATAGGGGATCTTTCAGCACTGCTACAGTGACAGTTAACAGATCCAAAAGCATCCATTTGATTTACAATACCAGCATAAAAAGTTTGAATCCAATGGGAGAGTTTGCTAGATTTTCTAGAGTTCATAAAGAATCACAGGTACTTTTGAAGAACCTGTACGGGATCACCACTTTTTAATTTAGGGCACTATGCAAATTTTAAGAGACTGTCAAGATTATACTGAAGCTAAATTATAAATTACAAAACATAAAACACTAAAATTCCCCAAACTGGTATAAATTCTCATAAAAAAAAGAAACCAATATATTGGCTAATTTGCCAATTTAGATTTAATGCTTCCTATAGTAGGAAATAAATCTGTATGCATTAACGTTTTCAACATTCTACTTTGTAGAAAACTGAAGTACAAAACAGCTTATAAAAAGGGTAAAATGCAAAAGGTTACATATTGAAATTTTTTTTTTAAGTCAATGCCTTTTGGCAATACCACTTCTTTCTTTGTCTAAGAACTGCTTATTTCCATACAATAAGGAGTTTTCCAGTGTTCCTGTTAATAAAACTGATTTTTTCCCCTCACATTTTAAATATCTTACTTGTAGAATAGCCTGCTTAAGGCTAAAACTTTTGGTCTTGGTCTATGTCCCCCACATCACCTAAAAGTAATCTCAAACACTTTGCTCACCTCTTAAGGTATATTTATGTAATGATTTAATTTGCCAGTGTTGGGCATTTTTTTGTTTTTCATATACAGAGTGAGATTATCTTCATTTTCTAATATACTTTTTTTAATGTGGCTCAAGAGGTCCTTTTTATTGTATTTATTTATTTATTTATTTTGGTGGAGCTTGCAGTAGCAGCTTGAATTTTTTTTTTAAACCTCTGCATGTCCCATATAAGTATTTTAACAGCTATGAAATGAAAGTCTGACAACTCTCTTCTATTGTTATATTTAATGTGCATATGCCCTTTAAATAAATGCAATACCCTAAACAAACGTATCCATTTCAAGGAACAGTTACAGTCTATCACCGTATATTCACATTTGGGGGAGGAGAGAGAAGAGGTAAAAATACAGATTTATTCCACATACTAATAGTTCCTAACGTGTTCATGTACTGCAATAAAATTCTCCTTTTATCTTATTTTATACACAAACAAAATCATTAATTAACACACAAAGGTCATATCTTACAAAAATTCAGTTTCAAGGCTGAAATTCATTCCTCAACTCAACCTAGTGTCCATATTATTACATATCTTCCAAAGTGTGATTATATTTTTCAGTAACACTTACGTGCGACAGGGTGAGCAGAGAACAGTTTCAACCATGACTCTAAATTCATTTGCTCTTCTGTATTTAAGTCAGAAGACTTTGTATGAATTCAGCTCTGTTTATCATTAGTGTAAATGCTACTATTCTTTCACTACTTTCACTACCCTTTTACATATTATGCTTCACCTATTACTACTGTACTTACCTTACACTTTTGTTCTACCTTAATGTACACTTTAAGGTTGACACCAAAACCACCCCTACCCCACAAAAATAACTATTATGAAAGGAAAATATATTCCCAAACTCCAGTTTCATGTCACTTTAAACCTTTTCTATTATCCCAGATTGTCTATTCTTTGAAAATAACTGGTAACTTAGTTCATAAATGTGTTCAGCAGAGAGATTTGCATTTTCTAACCAATTTGCCTTGTTGCTGTGTTTTCCCTTTAATAAAACAGACTACTAAAAATATGACATCAATATACTGAAATATATACCCTTTTACAGAATACAGAAAATGTTCATAAGGATTCATTTAAAAAATTAAATGCAATTTCTCTCTTTGAAAAGAAGAAACTAGGTTTTAGTTTACAAATTAAAAAGCTGTTAGGCAAGTATCTTTCACATTCAGGTATGAGGAAGACACAGAAAGGCAGATCAAGCTGCCACAGAGAAACATAAAAAGGGAAATATGTTGGATTTTTTAAACAAACAACTTAGTTCTCAAACCACAGTAAGCAAAAGGATAAAACCTAACCCAATTTATTCATTCATTGGACAATACTGTATCCAGCCAATCCTTTGACAGTTTTCAAATGTAAAGCAGCCACCTTAAAGATACATTTCTTGTGGAACTGCTTCACAGTGCAAATTTCAGTCATAGATATTGACTGTACAACTTAGGGAAAAAGAGAGAATGCAAGGTGTAGGGAAGATGGAAATATAATGAATCCCAGGCCCATTAGTAGGCAACATAAGATTGGCAGGAAAATTACAGTAATGTTTGCAGACAAAAAGGATATCAGATACCAATAGGATTAAGAAACGGTATACAATTATACATTTGAAAAAAGAGTTAAAAGGCAAGATATTAGTTTTGTTTAAAAAAAAAACAAAAAACCCCAAACATGGATTTTATCAGAGCACCCCCGAAGGAGATGATGGAAGTGCAGAAATTATTCAAAGGCTCTGTAAACTTTTAAATGATAGACTACCCGCTCCCATAAAGCATTGAGGCAGTCACAAATAATACAAAATAAATTTTATACAGCAAAAAAGGAAGAGCATACCACTGAGGTACAGCTTCTCTTTTACACTCTCTCCTCCAGAATGAGTTTCATGAATTCAACCAAATGTACAAAAAGCATGATACCTCTTATGAGGAATGCTAGCTCTACAAAAAATGGCCTATTCATTTGACAGAAGTAAAGAGTTTTCATAGTACAACGAAAGAGAAAGACATAATATTGCACATTCTATAGCTGTTGCCATCTTTTTCAGTTTCCAAATTAACATCATGTTTCCCCAAGTACAGTATTTTTTAAAATCAGAGACTAGGTGTATCTGAGAAAAATGGTAGCAATATCTCCAAAATTAACTATCACTGAAACAATGCCAAATTGCTTAGTACAGTTAGGCATTGAAAAGTACTACTGTATTGTTTATTTGAGATACGCTAATAGTTACTCGTTTTAATAATAAAACTATCTGCAAAATAAACATTTTTCCATTAATTGCAAGTTCTCAAAAAACAGGCTCATTTATCTGACATTTAACAAGTGAAGTGCTTGTCAGTCTTATGAGCATTCAACTTTATTTTCCATGGAAAACAGGAATCTACCTGTAACAATGTATTATCAAGTACAATATTCTTCTACAGACACAGAAAGGACAAGTTGTGTGATTTCTTTTTCTTTTTTTTAAGTGACACTAATACTCAAGATCAGCGGTTCTCAAACTGTGGGTCGGGACCCCAAAGTGGGTCACAACCCCTTTTTAATGGGGTCGCCAGGGCTGGCATTAGACTTGCTGGGGCCCAAGGCCAAAACCCAGGCCCCACCACCCAGGGCCAAAGCCAAAGCCCAAGGGCTTCAGCCCTGGGTAGTGGGGCTCAGGTTACAGGCCCCCACCTGGGCCTGAAGCCCTTGGGCTTTGGCCTCTCTGCCCGTGGCGGTAGGCTCAGGCTTTGGTCCCCCTCCTGGGTCATGTAGTAACTTTTGTTGTCAGAAGGGGATTGCAGTACAATGAAGTTTGAGAACCCCTGCTCAAGATTATTTTACTACAGATGGACACAAGTACTTTATTTTGGGACTGTATACTCCAGAAGTACACTAGAAGGCTTAAGGATTTTGCTTACAGTGGTCTGAGAACAGGAAGAGAAATAAGTTATGAAAAATGGAGCACAAAGTCTACATACATATTGAATATTACAATGTTCGTGTACTTTTCTCTTTGCAGTTCATTCCAAATTCAGTTTAATTGTGCAAAAAAATTATACAATTAGAAAACAGCTATCCAAATAACAAAAACATAAAATGAAATAATGTGTAACATTCAGAAGTTATTAAAATCCAGACAGTGAGATTAAGATGGGACAGTAATAGCTGAAATACATAATTGAACCACCAGTTAAACTAAACCCTTTCTAAAAAATCAGGGGCTAATGTTGATGAAGTTACATTACTTTTCTGTTTGTACATGTTCATTTTGGTGTTACTCCTCTAAATCAGATTCCTCTGATTATTAACACATAGGTTCTTGATTTTCTAGATTACTTTACATCAGAAAATTTTACTTTAAAAAAAAAATCAACCACACGTTCTGCACTTTTACATTAATAATTATACCACTACGCTAGCAAAAGTTACAGACTTCAGGAAAACATTCAAATTAAGTAACTATTTGCCAAGATTACACTGGCAATGCACTTAAGGACCAATTGCCCAACTGAAAGTGCATAAGTCAACTTGACAACTTAGTTTTTGATCTCTAAATGTACAAACAGAAGTGTGAAAATTTGATATGGTACATTTGATTTTTTTTCAATAAAATTGTATAAAACATTTATTAATTATTCAAATTTAATCCAGCTACATGAATGCAAGTAGATACAAATGACAAAATGAGTAATAAAAACTGATTAATGTTTCACAGCATACAAAACTTTACAATGAACTTTTAAAACTCTTCTAAAATGAGCATGTTTAACATTTTTGTTAAAATATGCCAGTAGAGTATCACAGCACTACTAAATTTACATGGGAATAAAGAGAGGAAAACCACTGTCATTCATATCTTTTAGGCACAGACAAACTCGCATTATCTGGTAAAACACTGGCAGAAAGGGTGATGTTCCTCTCAGTATTTCTATTATTTCAGTAAGTGTCTGGGAACCTTTGATTACTGTTCATAAACAAATCTAATGCAAACCCTCTCCGCCGCCCCCAAAAAAGTATAAAAACATATATTCTGGTGAAAATGAAACACACACCAGAAGATTACTGAAATTAAGTACTTAACAAAAACTACAAAAATTAAGCCCTTCTTTAAAAGGACAAGACAAACTATTTACAATTTATCTTTTAAAATACCAACTTCTCATTTGCATGTAGTTCACTAAATCTGTCCTTTAAATAAAGTTATTGCAGTCTATTTTCCTCTTGATGAAGGGGAATATATCTACTCAACTCCTCTTAATTCTAATGAAAGTCTTGGTGCACAACACACAAATTTAAAGGGAGGTTGCATATGTAAATCCCATGTGTACTCAGAGTTGAATAAATAATAATTCAGATAATCTCACACATCATACCTAAAATGTGTGAGTATATAAATAAATAAATAAAATAGTGTTATGGTAAGTACTAAATGCAACCATGTTCCCTCAGACACTTTGTGGGAGAAAATATATCTATACTTAGTATAGAAGTTCCACGATACAGACACCTGGTCTGAATGCATGAAAATATAAAACTTCAATAATCAAGTGCATCCAAAGTAACTTCCCATCTTAATTTTTATTTAGGGAACTTCAAATTAACAGTATTTAATATCATTTACTCATCTTCCACTGAAGAAGTGAAAGCCTTGGAAATGCAACTATCATTCAGCTCAACTGGGTTACCTCCTACACAATACTACTTACGTGTAGCACTTAAATACAGCAGAACCTCAGAATTAGGAACTGACCAGATAACCACACACTTTATTTGGAACTGGAAGTACCAGAGACAACAGCAGAGACCACAAAAAAAAAAGAAGCACCAGCAAATACAGTACAGTATTGTGTTAAACGAAAACTACTAAAAAAATAAAGAGAAAGCAGCATTTTTTTTCTGCATAGTAAAGTTTCAAAGCTGTATTAACTCAGTGATCAGTTGTAAATTCCTGGAAGAACAACCACAATGTTTTGTTCAGAGTTATGAACAACCTCCATTCCTGAGGTGTTCATAACTCTGAGGTTCTACTGTACATTTAAAAACAAATTTGTGGTAGCTAAGGAAAATCCGCTTTAGTGAAAGAAACCACATTCAATCATGTAAATTTGAAACTTTTTGTTCTGACATTTTATGCTTAGCAACCATGGTGAATAATTTTTTTTTACAATTCCAGGAATGTTTGTACTAAAATAGTACACTGTACAAAGTAAAACCGTGACCACTGTCACTTAAGCAATTAAGGTATATTAAGACTGCCAACTTCACTTCAGCTGCCTCTTTTCAGCCTCTGATTCCCCTTCCATAGGCCATTACTGTATGGATCAGCCACTAAGGAATGCATGAACCAAGGACAATACATATTGTCCCAATATTAAGTGGGATCAGATGTTTTAAGGTCAGACTTGTGTCTCTAGTGCAGAGAAATGCTACAAGGCATGCCAAGAAAAACTGACACTCACTTTAAATGGCTTATATAACTCCTTTTACTTAAGGCTTACTAAGATTTTCATGATTCTCAGAATAGTTTTGCTCCAACTATATTAATGTCTTTTGAATAAATTTCTATGACTAAATGCCACATTAAAACTTCATTTCTCAAATCTGTAATAAAGTACTGTCAGGAGACATTTCTTCTGAGTGTGACTTTTAACATAGTATATTAAAGAACTGTTCTAAATACGCAAGGATAGGAAAAGATTATGACTTCCAAATGACAAATACAGAGAGGTTTTGGTTTCAATTGTCAAATTCAAGAAAAATCAAGCAATTTCAATTCAAGATCCTCAAACTGTGTATATAACTAAGTTAAATATTCATTGCATATTTACATTGACATTTTTTCAGTGGCTAGCCAGAGTTCTTTAAGTGTCTACCCAAAGTGATACTCTACAGCTAATTACATGGTTGGTTGGTTGTTTTTTTTTTAAATAAAGTTTAATCCATAAAAGGACTGCGGATGTCTGAAGCATTTAGTGAGTGTAAAATAACCAAAAAACCCCATTCCTGATGTTGTACATTTGTTCACCAATCTTTAGATTATAGGCAGAAATTCTATCACCAATTGTGCAGCACAGAAAACAAAGGGGACAACACCTGAATTTAGTTCACGGACCAGGAAATATTAAGAGGTCACATTTTATAAAAGAAAGAGACACATCCTATTTCAGTCCTTACTTGACCAAAACCTTCATTGCAACCAACAGAAAATTCACCTGTATAACAACTTAGCTAGCTCTGTAGGACTTAGGCCTTCGGATTTTATATATGCAAGTACTGCCTACAATGAAATAATCACAATTTAAACATTTCTAAATCTTTAAATGGAACTGCAAAATGTGATTAAGAGTTGTGAGTATCCTAATCTTCAGAGTTTAGATAAACAAGAACAGACTCCTTTTGATTAGTCTGATTTACTACTGCCTTTTCAGTAACATGTTTAATCTTCCCATCCATAAAAACTGAAAAAAATTGACATCACACCACAGAAATTACATATTCATGCAATTAGCAAAAGAAAAAAACCCACATCAAGTCAAGATAGTTACCTGTCATTACTTACCAAAGTTCTCTTCAGATTCTACAAGAAGGAAAGGATTCAATACATATTGCTGGACCACACTTAAGTGTACATATTTACTGTATAAATAATCCCAAAGCCAAAGTAGTTACTGTTAATTCAAGTACCCATCAACCCTACACAACATAAAACTGAAATGCCCACCTTCTCTAACGATGGCGATACTCTCGTTCTCTGTCACGTTCTCTATCACGATCTCTGTCACGATCACGATGTCTCTCTCGTTCACGGCTTCTTTCCCGGTAATAGTCATCATGGCGATCTCTGCTACGGGACTTGTGACGCCTGCTTTTTTCTCTTGACCTGCTGTGGTCCCTCTCTCTTGACCGTTCACGTCTTCTAAAAGAAATTACTTCATTAATTTTTTACTGAAAATACACACACAACACCAGAAAATTAAGATGTGTGAAGTACTGCCTGTTTAATAAAATGAAAATGCTCAAACAAGAATGTTGAGAAGAAAAAAAAAAGGGGGGACATGTTTATTTTGATACAGAGATGCATATGTGTATAGTGCACAGAAGGGGTGAATCTGTTTTTTTATTTCAGGAAGCCACCAAATACTTAATAGTGCAGACTTGGTATTCAGAGAATACTGAATATGTACCCTACTCCCACTTTTCCAAATTAACCCATTTCTTCTTCGCTTTTGAGGATTCCAGCAGCAGATCCAGCACAATACTTTCTATTTCCTGTTCTTACCATTTGAGGAGATGTGTTACCATTGGGGACTGAAAGGGGAAAGGAAGGAGGTAGAAAAAACTGAGGAGAGGATGACAAGACAGCTGCTCTTGGGAATGTATCCAACCTAAAATGGCTGCTGCAAGTGTGGCAGCCATTTTAGGTATTGAAAATTTGTGGGGACAGTGGTATTGCATTTGTTTGAATATGAATATCAGTAAGTTACACTATTAGTACAGTATCTGGACTGACTACAAACTGAGTATCTGTCCAAATTCCATATGGAGTTAATTCTAGAAGAAATATGAATATCTGGTTAGTATTGGGTAAAGCCTGATGGACTTCAATCTGCCTTTCTCCCTCATGTCTTCTCTTAGTAGCCTTAACACATAATTATAATGATAACAGAAGAACATTATCCAATTTTCTTGCCATTTAAAATTATCTAGACAAGAATACAGATAACTACCATAAAAATGAAAACTGATTTTGTATAATTTAGAAGTAATTTTAATAACTACATTCATAATCATGATTATATATCAATCTGTTCACAAGTATGTAATTAATTTTGTTTTGATGTTTACATGTTATTGCAGCATGTAAAGGAATAGAATTCTAATTAAAATTACATTTAATATGAGGCTACAGAGGTCAGTTTGGGGAGGAAGGATAGCCTTGTTTAGAACAATCAACTGGGTTTCAGGAGATCTAGGATCAATTTCTAGCTCTACCACAGACTTCCTGTGTGACTTTAGGCAAGTCACTTAATTACTCTGTGCCTCAGTTCCCCATCCGTAAAATGAGGATAAAACACCTTTCTCCTATCCTTTATAGGTCTTGTTTATTTAGAGTGCAGCTAGTGAATGAAACAGGAAAGCTTTACCTTGATCCAGAACCGTAAGACTTAGACTCAATTCCATGAAGGCAATCCTGCAGAGAGCTAATAAGTACTTTACAACGATCATCAGCAGATACTTTGGATTGTTTAATTAAGGAAATAGCAGTTACTAAGGTCTCTATAGCACTTCCATAGTCCCCTGAAAAGAAGAAAGTAAATTTGATGTTAAAGAGATTAAAATGTAATAAAAATCTATCTGTAAAACTATTATCCTTTGACAGCTGGTCTTCTCTGCAACAGCCATTGAAGCCACTTCTGTGGACCAGCTATTAAAAACATGGTCTATGTTTGTACCCAGTAAGTGTCCATATAAATCTAATCTGAGTATAGTTCAAGTCAGTCACAAGAAATATCTACAATCAGGATGGCACTCTGTGTTTACAACAACAACAAAAAAATCAAATCAAAGTGGCTTCACATCTCCAAGATTCCCATGGGGAAATTATATACAATTGCTTTTAGTGGGATGGAACAGGAGGGACACTGAAGATTTACTGACCAGCACTGGCATCTGACACAGCTCTTGAAATGGCACTGCTTGAGATGGCCCTATTTCTATTCATGATTTCTTCAAACTCTGCTTCACTTAAAGGTGTTCTTGCCGCATCCATTTCTCTGCAATTAATAAAACTAAAGTTTAAAAAAGTAACCCAAAGCTTGTGAAGATAGCATTGCAGTTATCAACAACTCAAGTTTGCAACTTTAAGCAAAGTGACAAACAGGACAGAAAGCAGGTTTTTGGGTTTTTTGTTTGTTTTTAAAAAAGTTTTATGGTACAAAACTTGCAGGCAAAAAAAAAGTACAATACCATTAAAACATCTGCTGTGTAAATGTGCTTAAGCTATCTTTGATCATCCATTTATATTGAAGATTTAGAAGCAGTTATATTGTGCTTTCCATCTTCAAAATGCTTTACAAAATTTTAACTAATCTTCACAACATCCCTATAACACCAGCAGGTATTATCCCTATTGTATAGATGGGGAAACTGAGGCAGGGGAGTCAGGCGATTTGCCCACAGAGATGGAATTGATATCAAAAATGGGATTAGAACTCAAATTCCTGGTTTCTAGTCCCCTGCTCTATCACATCAGGACTTTAAGTTATGCAGCAGATGAAGTAAATATGGTCTAGCATTATTAATGCCCCACCTCCTGAATAACATTTCAAAGATTTTATTTCTGCTTTAATTTCCAATATTTTGCTGGTCAAGTTCAAGGGTGCTCCAATTTACTGTTTTAACAAGAAATCTTAAGGAGAAAGTGTCAAGCTTACACTTAGGGTTGTAAAAGGGAATTCTTGTATTCTCGCTGAATGCTGTAAATAATATTTTATTGATCATGTGTATTTGGTTTCCACAGAAATGGAAATTAACCTATTCAAAATGGGGATAAAAAATTTCCCATCCAATTCTGCAGTGTTCTATCAGCCAGTCTCTGTTATATAGAATATCTGGAGGATGATGTTAATGAGACTGTTAAACTGGCTCACTGCCGGATATTATTTCTAAAATAGTGTTAGTTATTCTGGTAGAAAGAAAATGCAGAATGATAAGCAATGCTATCCTCTTAAGAGCAAGAAGTGGAACAAGATCCTATAGCCAGTTTAGCATAAGAGGAAATGTCTAAAAATTCATACCTCCCTGAGTTTTGAGTATTATTTTTCGTATGCCTCCAATACAATGGAATATGTAATTGTTCTCTTATGGACATGTTATTTCCAGTGAAACGCCTATGATATATAATTAATGACAATTTAAATAGTTATGGATTGTAATTTTGAAATTATGATAATGAAAATATTGGACAGCAAGTGCAGTGGTTCTGTCCTGTTCTCCCACCCCTTTCCTCCCCCATCCTTCTACGAACTGTGGACAACCTCAATCTTGGTTATCAGAAAAGACCTGGTGTTTATTACGATTATATACAAGGTAATTATGCCAAATACTCTAAATTTCCATACAATTTCTATATGAACATTACATTTATAAATAATTGATTTTTACTTATGAATTCCATAATTGGAAGAACCAGAACCAATGTCCAAACAGAAACAGAAAAAATAAAATTAATATTAAAGGACAGAATATGCATGTCTTCCTCACACTGGAAGTATGACCAACGTAACTCATAAGATCTATATGTAAATACAATAAAACTTCATTTTGTACAGTGACTTTCTTACATACTGTCCCCAAATGCTTTACAGAGTTTAACACAAATACAATGGATAATAAAAAACAGTGAAGGTATAAAGAAACTAAGAGGTATAGGCCAGTGGTTCTCAAACTTTTGTACTGGTGACCCCTTTCACACAGCAAGCCTCTGAATGCGACCACCCTAATAAACATATAAAAAAGTGTTTTTAATTTAACACCATTATAAATGCTGGAGGAAAAGCGGGGTTTGGGGGTGGAGACTGACAGGTAATATCCTTACAACACCCTGAGGGGTCCCGACCCCCAGTTTGAGAACCCATGGTATAGGCAAAGAAGAAGAGATGTTACAGATAAGATTTGAGAATCAGGAAGGCTGTTCCAGATAGCAGGAGTTGCAGAGAAGGACTTTGCACCAACTATAGAAAGATTGGTACTAGATAAGCAGATGGAGGTAGGAGAGGAAGGAAGTTAAAAGTCCCAGAGGCGGAGAAAATCCATGGAGGGTTTTTGTGACAAGGATTCCAATCCTGACAAAAATGGGGGCCAGTGGCATTGCATGAAGATGAGAGTGATATAGTCATGGTTCTTTGTACTATACTGTACTTACAAATACTGAACTATATAAATGTTAAGAAAAAGGACAGCAGCATTTTGCGTAGGATGGAGTCTGCAAACCTGGGACTTGGGAAGGCCATGAGAAGACAGTTGCCAAATAGAGTAAGAGAAGATGAAGGTGAAGATTTCTAAAGGTATAGCTGAGGCAAAAACATAAATAAACCATTGCAGAGGTAGTGCCAGATAGAAATAGAAAATGTTGGAGAAGGTCAATAATGACACCAAGATTACAAAAAGTGAAGGCAGACAAAGGTCTGAGTTGAAGGGGGAAAAAGAGGAGAAGGACACTGCATCTGAGGATGCTTCCACACCTAGAAAAACATTCTGACAGATGTTTTAATGAAGAAAGTGGAAAAGAAGCTACTTAAAAGCCAAAGAGAATCTGATGCCTCCTACATGGAATAAATGTGCTACCAAGCACACTACACTAAAAGCACTCACCTGCCAGGTGGACCATAGTCACCCCTGTCATAAGGCGGAGGTCGGCCATATGGATCTGTTGGTGGTGGACCACGACTGTCTGAAGTAGGTATGCCACTATTGGCTGGTGGGGGGAAGAAAGCTGGATTCACGTGTGGAGCAGGTGGGGGAGCACCTGGAGGTGGCCCGGGAAGATGTGGAGGAGGAGCAAGTGTCAGGGGAGGCCCAAGTGGACCAGGCGGACGAGGGGGAAAAGGACCGGGAGGCGGAGGTGGACCTTGCTGTGGTGGTGGTGGACCTGGAGGGGGGCCATAGCCTGGAACTGGAGGTGGAGGACCAGGAGGAAGTGGACCCAGCGGAGGCTGACCAAAGGGTTGTCCAGGAAACAGAACTGGTGGTGGTGGACGGTCACCACGATTAGGAGGCCCAGCTAATGGAGGTGGAAGAACTTGACCAGGAGGTGGAGGACCTGGTGGGCCTGGGGGACCAGGAGGACCTAGAGGTGGACGTGGTGGAGTTTGTCCAGCTGAAAGAAAAATGGGAAAATAAAGTTATTTCCATAATTAGATTTTAACCAAACTTTTGCAAGTCTCACTGAACAATTTTGATGTGCATGAGAGATTATGCATTTCCACCTTTGGAAAAAGCAAATTATCATTTGATAAAGTTCAAAAAAGTACTTGACTATTAACATTTAAAGGGACACCATTAATATCTTGTTAAAGTCATATTGCTGTCTGGAAATCTGGCACTTATTATTGATACAAGTAACACCAAAGGCTACTAGTACTGGAAAAGATTCAAGTCAGCTTAACCTTGCTGTTTGTGTGGGTCTTTCATGGAAAAAAGAAATATATATATTTAAATACAGAAAAGTGATTGTAAATCCACAAGTATTGTTAAGGAAAACTAAGGCCGGGTGTACCACCCAAATCTGCTTTCAGTTCTTTTTTAAATTAATGATTTTCAGTTTGAGTGTTCATTTAAATCTGAATGTTACAGACAACTCATTTTGCTGCACGACCATACTTAAAGATACTTAAACTTGCCCCACAACACACAGAGGGTTTCTCTTCACTGCAGTATCAGCTCCCGTCCACACACAAAGATCTCTAGCTCCAGTGAAGAGGTGATTTAAACTCAAGCTAACTGGTCTGTCAGAGGGCATGAGTTAAAGCTCAAGTGCTGTGACGTTCAAGCTAATATGCAATAGGAAAAAACAGTTACGAACCTTTCGTAACTGTTGTTCTTTGAGATGTGTTGCTCATGTCCATTCCATGTTAGGTGTGTGTGTGTGCCAGAGATTTTTCCCGCAGTGGTATCCGTTGGGCTGGCTCAAAATGTCCTCTAGAGCCGCAAGCTTATGCGCTGGTATAAGGGGTGCCACCAGCCACACCCTTCTAACTCCAACAGAGGGATAAGGGGGTGGGTCATGGAATGGACATGAGCAACACATCTTGAAGAACAGTTACGAAACGTTAGTAACCGGTTTTTCTTCGAGTGCTTGTTCATGTCTGTTCCATGTTAGATGACTCACAAGCAGTATCCAAGGCGATGGGCTCGGAGTTCACGGACATACTGACTGCAACAATGCTGTTCCGAAACTACTATTGTCTTAGGCCCATTGGGTGATGGTATAGTGGGATGCGAAGGTATGCATCGACAAGCAGGTTGCGGCTCTGCAGATATCCTGGATTGGGACCTGCACAAAAAACACTACTTATGAAGCCTGGGCTCTTGTAGAGTGAGCAGTTAAGGTGGCCAGAGAAAGCCCAAATACAGGTGGTTATACAGGATGAGATCCTCTGAGCTGACACAGGAAGCCCTCTCATCCTTTCCGCTATTGCAACAAAGAGTTGTGTGGACCTGAGGAAGGGTTTAGTCCTCTCAACAATAAAAGGCAAGGACACATCTAACGTCCAACAAGTGAAGCAGCCATTCCTCAGAGTTCTTGTGAAGTTTCGGGATGAAGACTGTTAAGAAAATGGCTTGGTTGTTATGGAATTGTGACACCACCTTTGGTAGGAAGATTGGATAGGAGCGCAGTTGGACTTCTTCCTTAAAGAACACAGCATAAGGCGGTTCTGACATAAAGGCCTTGATTTCAGAGATCCCTCTGGCCCAGGTGATCGCCACCAGTAAGGCGACCTTCCAAGAGAGAAGTAACCGGGGGCATGATGCTAAAAAAGCAAAGGGGGGAAACCGTGAGTCTTGACAGAACCAGGTTTAAATCCCGGGGGGGAAAGGGTGGTGGTGGTTTGGGGCTGAGGACAGAGCCTCTCCAGCCCCTGGAGAAACAGTACTGTCATTTTGTGGGAGAACAATGATCTGCTGTTCACTGGAGGGTAGAAGGCTGAGATGGCTGCTAAGTGCACCTTGACATATGAGAGGGCCAGGTCCTGCTGCATTATGTGGAACAAACAGTCCAAGACAGACTGAAGGGAAGATTGAGATGAAGAGAGCACACCGTGAGAAGCCCAAATTGAGAAGCACTTCCACTTGGCCAAGTAGGTAGCCCCGGTGGCAGGTTTTCTACTATCTATCAAGATCTGCCAGACCTGTTCTAAGCAAGCTTGTTCTTCTGGGTTCAGCCATGCAGCATCCATGCATTTCAGTGCAGGCAGGTGAAGTTTGGATGAAGCAACTGTTCGTGGTTTTCTGAAATTAGGTCCAGATGGAGTGGGAGCGAGAGTGGAGTTGCTACCGACAGATCCAGGAGCATGCCAAACCAGTGTTGATGTGGCCACACCGGACTATCAGAATAACTCTCACCTTGCCCCATTTGATTTTTAGGAGGGACATGGGGATTGAGGGAAAGGCATAAAATAGGAGATCTATCCACAGGAGCAGGAAAGTGTCGGCAGAGAACAAAATTGATGGCACTTCCTGTTCTGCCTGGTAGTGACAGGTCCACCTGGAGAGCTCCCACCTTTGGAAGATGAACCTGATGACCTCTGGGTGAAGGGACCACTTGTGAGAGAAAAAGGATCTGCTGAAGGGATCCACAAGTACATTCCATTCTCCAGGGAGATGTGACACCTCGAGATGAATAGAGTGCTTCGTGCAGAAGTCCCACAGACAGATGGCCTCCTGACACAGGGCCGAAGATCTGGCCCTTCCCTGTTTATTGATATAGAACATAGCCACGGTACTGTCTGTCAGGACTTACATCATCTCACCTGAGATCTGGGGACGGAACACTTGGCATGCTAAGCATACCACCCTGAGCTCCCTGATGTTTATATGCAGGGAGAGTTCTTCATGGGACCAGAGGCCCTGAGTTCTGAGGTTGTTGAGGTGGGCTCCCCACCCTAGGTCTGACACGTCCAAGACTAAAGCTACCAACTGTTGAGGGGTAACAAAGGGCACCCCCATCATTATCGATTTCCACCAGTCCAGGGAGACAAGGACCACGAAAGGGACCGTGAGCACTGAGTCCAAGTGGTGTCTGCTCGGGGAGTATACTGATGCTAGCCACATCTGAAGGAGTCTGAGACACAGCCTTCCGTGCTGGACCATGTAAGTACATGCAGCCATGTGCCCCCATAGCAGTGGTCCCATACCTGAGGTGGGGGGCCGGGGGGGAGGGGGCAGAGAAGGGGTTTGCCACAAGGCCTTGAGGCAAGCCCGAGCAGTCATGATTGGGTGGATCATGACCTGGATATCAGGCCTGACATGGTCTGGAATTAGGTTTGGGCAGGAAGGCCCTGGCTTCGGTTGAGTCAAGAACTGCCCCCAATAAATTCTATTCTCTGAACCACGACAAAAGTTGACTTCTGCTCATTTATCAGCAGACCAGGTGGCTCAGACCATCCTGATGATGTTCTGTACGTGAGCCTGCAACTGACCCTTGAGCAGCCAGTTGTTGAGGTTCCAGTAGACCTGGACGCCTCACTGTCTGAAGAAGGCTGCTACTACTGCCATACACTTCTTGAAAACCCGGAGGACAATTGTTAGTGCTGTTGACCCACTATAAACCTGATAAGTCTTCTGTGAACATGGAAGATAGAAATGTGAAAGTATGCGTTCTTTAAGTCAATGGCAGCATACCAGTCTTCTGGATCCAGGGAGAGAATGATGGAGGCCAGAGAAATCATGCAGAACCTCAGTTTCTTGAGATATCTGTTGAGGCGATGCAGGTCCAAGATGGGCCAGAGGTCCCCTTTGGCCTTTGGGATTAGGAAATACCAGGAGTAAAACCCCTTCCCTCTCAAGTCTTGTGAAACCTCCTCCACAACCCCCATTCATAGGAGGGATTGTACCTCCTAGACGAGGAGTTGCTCATGAGAAGGGTCCCTGAAGAGGGACAGGGATGGAGGGTGGGAGAGATGGGTGGATAAAAACTGAAGAGTATAACAGACATTGTACTCAGCACCCAGCGGTCCAATGTTATGTATGACCATGCTAGGCTGAAGAGGGATAGATGGTCCAAAAACAAAAAAAGGGAAGAAGATCCGAAATGGTGACTGATACAGCGCCCTTGGGCACACCTTTAAAAGGCTTGGTTGAGCCCTCCGGAGTACCCCTGAAAATCCGAATGCAAGGCTGAAGGTGGATGGAAGTGGTTGGCACAGTTTATAACCTCTCTCTTTTCTTTTGTAGGGCTCTTGTCTTGGAGGCACTGAGAACTGACGCGGCTGTTGGGGCCTGAAGTGCTCTCTGGAAGCTGACAGAACGTAAATGTCTAAGGATCATAGGGTGGCCCTTGAGTCCTTCAGGCCATGAAGTCTCCTATCAGACAACTCCTAAAAAAGAGAAGCTTTTGAATGGGAGGTCTTGAATAGACTGTTGGACCTCGTGAGGAAGCCTGGAGGACTGGAGTCAAGAACAATGTCTCATGGTGACAGCAGAGGCCATTGTCCTGGCTGCCGAGTCGGCAGCATCCAGAGCCACCTGGAGAGAGGTCCTGGCCATGTTCCTACCTTCCTCCATGAGAGCAGTGAACTCCTGCCTTGAATCTTGGGGCAGGGATTCCTTAAACTTAGCCAAGGAGTCCCATAGATTATAACTGTATCTCCCCAGCAAAGCTTGCTGGTTGGAGATATGTAGTTGAAGGTTACGCGTCAATTAAATCTTTCTTCCGAAAAGGTTCAGTCTTTTAGCGTCTTTTTGTTTGGGGTTGCACTTGACTGGCCTTGTCTGTCCCTCTCATTTGCTGCAGACACCACCAGGGACCAGGGGTGAGGGGGATGCAAATACAAGTATCTGAACCCACTCGCTGGCACATAATACTTTTTCTCTGTCCTCTGAGGTGGGGGGCAGAGAAGGAGTTTGCCACAGGGCCTTGACCAGTCCCATCACCACTTCATTGATGGGTAAGGCCACCTTGAAGGGAGCTGCTGCAGCCAGGATACCAATAAGGCTGTGTGATATCTCTTTGACCTGCTCAATTTCAAGACCCAGGTTCGCAGCTACCCACTTCAGAAGGTCCTGATGGGTCCTGAAATCATCCTGCGGAAGCAGGCTACAGGATCCCACGACAACCTCGTCTGGGGAGAAGGAGGCTTACACCGGAGAAGGGGCTCCTTCCTCTTCTTCAACTACATCTGGAGCCATCTCCTGAATGTCGGTACCGGAGTTGAGGTCTAGTGCCAAGTGGGAAGGAGAAGTAGCCAGTCTCTCAGAAACCACTGAGTAAGAGCAATGGGAGGGAGGATCTGGTACCAAGGGAAAGCCCCAGCAGTTCCAGTAAGGCCACTGCATAGGCCAGTGACCCGCGGGCCAGGTGCCGGCACCGAAGTCCAGTGGCACATAGGCAAGGTACCGGTGGCGGGCTTTCGGTTGCATGTAAGGCTCCCCTTTAGACTCAGGAGTCTTCTCTTGGAGACCCTGGTGGAGCAGTACTTGCTTCTGCCTCGATGCGGTGCCGGAATTCTTGGGACCGGCAGCGGACCGGAGGTGATCAGGATGACGGGATTAGGGACAGCTTACCCCTAGAAGGTGCAGGGAGGGAACGGTGTTGGGAAGGAGCCTGAGTTTGAGAAAGTAGTCCCCTAGCCACTTGGAACGCCTCCTGGGTCAATGGAACAGTCAGACCACTGATACTATGGTGGCTTCCAGGTGTCAGGTCCTGCACTGGACTCAACGCTCTAGGCAGAGTTGACAGTGCCATCACAGGCCCAGGA
Source organism: Chrysemys picta bellii (assembly GCF_011386835.1). NCBI lineage: Eukaryota > Metazoa > Chordata > Testudines > Emydidae > Chrysemys > Chrysemys picta. The sequence goes on from NC_088791.1 coordinate 65,509,975, forward strand.
GCGGAAGAGTGGCCCAGCACAGATGTCACTGTGCTCCCTTCTCCCTGCTTGTATTTTTTCTGCACCGGCGATTGCACTCTGTTAGAGAGCTGCTTTTAGTCCTTCTTCCTCAGAATTGGAGATGGTGAACGGTGCCGGGAAGAGCTCGGGGGAGGGTTTTGCACCAACGCCGAAGTGCATGGCCCGAATCGGAGCGGCTCTGCTCTGAGGTTGGTCTGAAAGTGACTTCCATGAGGATAGCCTTCAACCTAATGTCTCTGTCTTTTTTTAGTGCGGGGTCTGAAGTTCCGACAAATCTGGCAATTGTCCTTCACATGAGTCTCCCCCAAGCACTTCAAGCAGCTGGAGTTCAGGTCACTCACAGACATAGGTTTGCCACAGGAGGCACAAGGCTTGAAGCCCAGGGACCAGGGCATGCCCAACCCCTGGGACAAAAGAGGCCCTCGACAACAGAAGATATTTATTTACGCTATGTACACGAACACTAATTACAAAAACTATATATACGCAGTGAACTATGATCCAAAAACCACAGGGAAGAAAGCCTTGCTGGAGCAAGAGGGGTCATTCCAGCAACCGTCACAAGTGGTAAGGGACTGAGAGGGCGCGTGGCAGCGGTGCCCCTTATACTGGCATATAAGCGCACAGCTCCAGAGGGCGCTAGAGCCAGCCCGAAGGATACCACCGAGGGAAAGATCTCTGGCAATGGTGCACGCAGTGTGTACACACCTAACATGGAAAGCACACGAGCAAGCATTCGAAGAAGAATACCGCTGAACTGTGCTGCTAATACAATCGCTCTCTGCTGCTTGAGTGTTGTTTTGCAGTGACTGCTCTCACTCAAACTAGGCTAACTGGATATCGAACTAACAGATCAGCAAAGACAAGCCTGCGCAGAGTGGTGAGTCAGTGTAACTATTATTTTAAAATATACATTGTGACACTAAATAAAATTATCACTTTAAGGATTTTTGTTATAATATTGTTATCAAGCTTGTTTATACTCATGCTCCTACTTCTCTGGAGCCTGAAAACACCCCTTTGATATCAGAAGTTGGATTCCCCTATGCTGAACAGTGACAGAGCCCCCATAGAATCCTACATTCCAGTGACAAAGTGAAGACTTATTGTAAACAAGTCCAATTGCCTGGGTCTCAGTAATTCCCAAGACAAATTAGAAAGTGTGCTATATTAATATTTGGCTATATTAAAAACTGAAAGTGGTAAGCTAGGAAATTAAACAAAGGTTTTAGTTTCTTTACCAGGGAAAGGAGGTGGTGGTCCTCCTGGTCCTGCAGGTCCAGGGAATCTGTCCCCACCTGGAATGCCACCTGGAAAACGGCCTCGTCCTCTGTTATTTGGTGGAAACGCTGCACGTGAGCCACCTCCTGGAGGACCAGCTTTACCTTCTCCAGACATCTGGCCTGATTGTGTAGCTGCAATAGGGAAGCAAAAGTATATTATCATTCCGTAACATGAAGGGTTCCCCCCTTCCCAATTCGTGACCAAACGAGTTCATTTTTTGTTTTGTTTTTTTTTGGGGTGAGGAGGTAGCATTGCTGTGTGCTCTTCAATAGTTACGGCAGCAATGCTGAGTACTAACCCTTCATATTTATATATAATTTTTCATGCACAGTTCTCAAAGTGCTTTATAAAGCCTCCTTCTCCCTATTTTAAGTGACTAGTCCAAATTCTTTGAGCAAATCAGTGGAAGAGTTGGCAACTGAATTTCAATCTCTTAACCACCTGTCCCATGCTCAGGCCACTAAACCAAAGATTCCTAAATCTGGTCTGCAGACAACTAGGGGTCCACAGATAGAAAAGTGGATGATCACATGGTGCTATTCTTATGTCTAGCTGCTTCTACAACAGATATCTAGGCTCGTCACGAAACAGATAAAAAGGGAAGGGGAAAAAAGAGCCTAGAAGCCTACAAAAGGACCTGGAAATATGGAGGCGCCTGCATAACTAACTCTTTTAGGGACTCTGCTGCTACATAATAAAGGAGAAGAGAAAACAAGCCATTCTCTGGGCCAGAGCCACAAGCGGATTTGAGCTGTCAGCCACCAGGGAGAGGCAAGTTCAGACCAGAAGACCAGGGAGTGAATCATAGCTGTTTTTATTCTGCTTCTATGCTTGGTTCCTTTTTCCCTTTCTTCCTGCATGTGGAGAAGGGAACCAAGCATAGAATCTGAATAAAAAGTATGATACAAAAAAGTGAATTAATATGTTTACTCACATCAGAAGTTCATTGATGATTTTTTAAAATTTCTTTATTATATGTAAAACTGTGTTTCCCATTGTGCAGTTTTTATTTCTTGATAATTTCCTTCCTTTCAAAAGGAGTGAAGTGGATTTAATGGCTCAAATCATGGCCCCTGCTCTGATTGTATTATATTGGTCCACCAGAACAAAGCCCCAGCAAAGCTCACTTAGTCAAGAATTCCCCTGGTGTGATCAGACTGGCATACCCAGCCACACATCAAACCTTCTTGTTTCCCATTTTCCATCATAGGGAATTCAGCTGAGGAAAGGGGTTTGGCTAGAACAAACAAGTATTTCATGCTATGGAAGAGCACCTTGGGCCCACTGGATTCAGAAGCCAGTTATACTAGCCCTCAGGCAGCTCAAAGCTATGCCATGGCCCAACTGCTGTGCGAAGGACAAAGCAGTGACATCCATCTCATTCCAGGTCCTGCAACAAGCAGAGCTCAGTCAGATATCAGAATCTAGTCCAATTTGTCTGCAAATGTCCAAGTTGTTAATGTATTCATATTGTTCAATCTGGTTGTTTGAATGCTTTCACACACATAGTATTTTTCAAAGAATTATAGGGAAAAGATCCATAAAGGTATTAGCCCCAGACACCTTTTGACAAGTTTCCCTAACAGTAAACATTTCATAACTATTTGGAGCCATACATGTTATCATGGGATGAGTGCACACTGCAATACCTTTTCTGAAATGGACCTTTGTTTTTTAAAGTTACAACGCAACTAAGAAGAGAAGACTTACTTTTCCTTGACTGCATTTCAAACTGACTCAGGAACTGCTTATTGCATGGAGTTACAACAGGATTTTGCCCATGCAATTCTCTTTTAGGCAAGAGATCCATCAACTTTTTGGAGGATGCTTCAGATCCCACACCTACAAGGGCAAACCTAAAAAGAAGGAGGGAAAGCTGCATCAATTTCTTGCACCAGAAAAATCTGATGGCCTTCCAGAGAAAGGATAAATACATGGCAAGCAAAAGAACATTTGACAAAAATCCTCCCCACAAACTTGGTTAATTGAGTTTTAAAGATACTTGAAAAATCATAACGCAAACTCTCAAGATATGAGAAAAGAACGCTAAATGTAAATATGAACTTAAGAATTACAATTTTCCCACCATTCAATTTGAAATGCCCATAAAAAGGATGGAGATGGGAAAGTAACTTTTCTTCTGCTCAACCATACAGTATGCACCTGTTTAGCTGGCATGTCCACAAAATTTAGACCCTTTACTTCAATTTCCAATTTTTGAATACATTTCTAGTGACTAAAAAGCCTCATTAAGGAAAGAATCACTGCAGAGATAAACTCAACAAATGGATTAAGGAAAGCAGTCTCTCTCATAGAGACTTTCAAAGCAGCTCAAAGGTAAAGAATGAATATTTCCTCCTCTACAAATTAGGATTTCTTAAGGAAACTTATTTTAGGTTTTAGATAACTAAACTAGACTATAACAAGATAAATCAAATTTAGTCAAGCTTAAAAGGATAAAAAAAATCAATATTTTACCAAAGGACATGATCTTCCACCATTGAGCTGTATTTGATAAAACTGGCATTAGGCAACTGATTCTTCTTTTCATTATAAATTAATCAAAGCTGCACTCTGAATGTTAGTTTAGTTTCACACACACCCACACCCACAAGGGGGGTGGCGGTTAACTTGGCATTCATGAAGACCTTAAATCAAATATAGTTTAAATCACAATTGAAATAGTCAGTTTGTCCACATCACAAAACTCACACAATTGACAATTTATAGTAAACAAAAAACCATTTACTGGATTCTGAGATGTGTTGTTAGTAGGGACTGAGAGGCACTGGCAGAGCTGGGCAAAATGAAAATGGAGAAATAAAAGGCTAACAAATCAAGTTTAAAAAAGATTTGTCCAAAGATAGAATAAGAAGGCTTTCGCACTGATGAGAGGTTAAAAAAATTAAGAGTACACAGTCTGAAATTTAGGAAAATCAATGTATAAGGAATGCCAATATCACAATCCTAGTCAGGGAGTAGTGAAACCTATAGTATTGTCTTTAGAACTTATATCTGTGATTGAATTAGTCGTCAATGTGGAACAATAGGGTACAAAACCCTTGCTAGATATTAGCTGTCCAACAAAAGTAAACATCTCATTGCTAGCTGCGGAAAACACAGACCACTCACCCTCACTGTAGCAGATCAATGACCAATAGCAGAAAACGTGGATAACAAATTCTTACCCCTTTGACTGGCCATTAGCACGGTTTTCAAAAAATTTTATCTCCAAAATATCATTTACTCCCAGTGAATGCACTGCTTCAGTTAAGTCTTCATCTGTTGTCCACTGCAAAATATTTTTATATTCAAATGTCAAAACACATTAAGATGCCAATTTTCACTATGAATACAGCAGTCTAATCCTGTATGTTTGTACTATTGCTTTTTACTTTATTGTGAAAATGATCAAGTAGTAGGGCGTCTCACTGGATGTTTTCTGTGGCTGTTTGTAGAAAAGGCCAGAAAATATTTAAAGTGACACTTTACAGTTACTTCTTAAAGAAAGCTAGGTTAGAAGAAGTTTTGTTTTTGTGAAAACCAAAAACATAACTTTCATGGCTGCAAGGCTTAATCTGACCAATTTCAATAGTCACTTTTTTTGTTTGTTTGTTTGTTTTATACCTCAACGATTGCAAATTTTTCATCTTTAAAACAGATTATTACTCAGTTTCTATTAGCCCAAAATCCTACATCTCTGAACAAGGTCAGATTTCAAGACCATTTCAATAGTGTGCTTCACTTTCACATGTGTTAGTGCACTTGTACCCTTTATACATGGTGCTCTATACCAGTGCCAAAACTGGCCCAAGTGAAATTTAATTTACTAAAATCCCGAACCATGAACTGCTCTTTTTTTTAAGGTTTAGACAGCAAGATTCTAAGAAGTTTTGTTCTACTTACTGATGGCAGAGAAAAAAAAAAACAGAAAAAGATTAAGAAAAGCAGAATTTATGAGCCACTTCAGTGGCCCATGGATATGTGACATCCATCAACATCTAACTGACTCTGCTATAAGCAAACGTCTAAGTCAAACATTATCCATTTCTGAAGTTAAACATGTTCACCCTGATCATAAGTGTGCACTGGTACTGAAGGAGTTGGAGTAAGAAGAAAACCTTTAACTCCAGAACCCCCCATAAATCTCAGGAGAGAGAGGGAACTGGGTGTTCAAGTTTTCAAACTCCTTATATACCATCCTCCCCCCCAGCTCTAGTATAGAACCCTCAACACCCTTCCGGCTCACAGCAAGCAAACTACATTGCTGAATTTCATGCCACTTAAAAAAAAATCAAAGAAAAACTTGACAATCCTTAAGAAGGTAAACATATTACTTACCTGGAAAGAGCCTGAAATCAGGATACTGCAACACTTAACGACATCAAACACTTAAAACAAAGTATGACGCATTTTCCTGCATGCCTGGCACTAGTATAGGTTTTAGCAGAGGAAGCAACCATGAACTCAGAATTTTGCATGGAAGGGGTGAGAAATTGCTTTTCAGATTAACTGTCATAGTAAAGGCTAATTAGTTCAGATACTGATTTAGCATCTTACACATTTTTATTTTTAAAAAGTATACTGAAGGTTAACAATTAGTGCCAACAACAAAACTTATTTCCCTGGGGAAATACAAGTTTGGTTCTCAGTTCTGTAGTACCTGAAAATACTGCAGACACTACTCTTAAGACAGATGCTTGGAACAGTTTTGCCTGGAAAGTCACTGCAAGGCAGAGTCTTTGAGGATGAATTCTCAAAGAAACCTCAAAGAGCATTACAGTTCTCTTTTAAAAGTAAAAGCTTCAACAAGGGATTATTCAAAATAAATAAGTCTATAGTCATAAGGCACTAGATAGTATTAATTTATTCTGTTTCTTCTCTTCAGAATTTCCCCAAAGCCCTAATAGCGTGGCAAACCTACCATGCTTTCTCAGAAAGCTTCCCCTTTCACCTTTAACTTATTCTACAAGTAAGACACAACTGAACCTTTATATTGTAAATATCCTCCATTTTAATGAACATTCCAAAACTGTATTCTTCCCCCAAGATTTTCACTAAAATGTTCGGAAAACCTGCTTCTCTGTTCTAAGATATCAATAAATTATTTTTCTTGTATTATGTGCCAAAAAGTTAAATATTTTAGTTAAATTCTGTCAACTACAAGGAGTACATTTGATCAGTGTAAGATTACTGCCCATAATAAAAAAGCATGTGTGTAGCTGAATTCCAACACTTACCCAAGTAAGATTTCCAATGTACAATGCAATTCTCTTTCCAGTATATGTATAGACAACATTTGGTGCTGCTCCTTTACCTACGTCATCTCCAACTGATGGTGGGAGAGAGTCCATATAATCACGGTCCTCTGGGGCATCGCCATTATTTGCAGATGGAGAGATGACATCATCATACAAATCTATTTGATCATGTCCACCATATTCAGCTTCCTAAAATACAAAAAAAATATGCTGTGGATTACATATTATCTAAAATACTCTTAATATTTATTCAAAACAAATACTGCTCTAAATGTCCCAGAGAATTATCACATGAGGTAAGACGGACACATTTGGGCTTGAAGTGCAACAGTATATCCCTCCTTTGTGAAACAGTTTACATCTCAATTTGATCTACATTCAAATGTATATAAATCTGATGTTACTGCCTTCTGGTTTCTACTTTTAAAAAAATTCCACCAAACTGACAGAAAATTAACAAAAAGCCTATAGTTACTGCTTAATCCTACAATGATTTTGTTCTACTGATAGAGACAAACAAGAGAACACAAATCCTATTCTCAGAATGTTGCTGACATTAATGATGCTGGTAAGCAAAATAGCAGCATGTTAACTTCAGCTCTTATGCAAAAACAAAGTAAATATTTTCCTATATTAAAAGAAATTGATAGGGAAAGTGGTTTGAGATTTTATGAGAGTCCTGGCAATGAACGCAACATACAGCCAAACTTTTCAGAGATTGGATCCCAAACTTGATCCCTGATTCTCCAATAAAGGGTCAAGAAGGGAGCATTTCATACTCTAGTGATCCCACTTAATATAAAGGGGAAACATTGACTGTTTCAAAGAAAGCTATATCCCACTTTCTGGTATCACCGTGTCATCACAATATGAGTTGGAATGGGAAATGACTAAGATAGGAGCAAAAATAAATCAATTTTTAATTGAGTTATCAATCCACGTTCTTTTTAAAATTTAGACATTTTAACATTAAAATGGGCAACATACTCTTCTTTGCAATTAGGGGGCATCATATAAAAAAAATTCCTGGCTATGGCTCCAGTAATAAATGTATTAAAGGTTTAATCCAGAGTATCTTCTCTAAATTGAACACTCCTCTTGATGCAGCCATTTACATTTTTTAATCTCCACTTACAGTCGTATAAATGGACAACTTGGCAAATGAAGTTAGCATCTGTCTTACTGGTCCCTCACCCACAAAATCAGAGTGACAACGCACTGGCATTACCTGTATTACAATTATTATTTTACAGGGACTAGACCATTGCCTTAGGGTCCTGCCATAACAAACTCTCCTCAGACCCTCGCATAACAGGTTCATTCCCCTTAAATCACTCCCCATGATGCTTTCCCCCACTTCAGGATTCCAGACCACAGGGCAGGAAAAGCTGGTTACATACTCTTTATAAGAGGAGAGTGTTTCCCGATGCTCTGTAAAGGAGTCAGTTGCACAACTACTAAAAATACCAAGTTATAACACCCATATTCTCCCTTGTGAAATGAACCTCCAAAATTCTCTTGGCAAAACAAATCTCCATCTACCAAAGTTCTGTATTTTACAGCAAGCTCTCCCCCACATAAACCCCTTTCTACTATATAAAATTCTGTTGTATCTTAACTTTTGTTTTTAAATATCTACTTCACCCACACATTAATTGAGTCAGTAAATATATGAAGGCCACACACACCACCACAGTATTTAACAGTCTTACAAATTCTGTAAGTCAAAGAGTCTCTGTTTCTTTCCCTCCTGATTGCTATTTTAAATGCAGGAAAGCTAAATCAAAGTGGTGAATTTTGCACTTTGTTCTGAAAATTAGGTTCAAGATCATTTTAATTTCCTGCAGAAACAAGTTTCACACTTCTAGGCCAGCAGCTTTCAGTTCTGTCACCTGCATTTATAAGTCTTCACATGTTTTAGTAGTTCCACAGTTCCTGAGGAATGCAGCTGACATGGGAGTTTAGAATTACTGAGAAGAAGCTTTTAAACCAGCTCATGCCAATGTCATGAGGGGCTTTGAGGATCAGTACTGAAACCCCAAGTTTGACTCGGTTCAGTGAGTAGCCAGTGAAATGAGCAGAACATTGCGGTGATACGCTGTCAGCAACCCATGTTATTAAGAAGTTAAGCTGTTTCACTTTGAACTAATTGGACAATGTGGTACAATCGGAGAGTCAAGAGTTTAAGGCCAGAAGAGACTTCCTGTACATAACATGCCACCTACACTACCCAGCACCTGCACACTAAATACAACTGAAATTAGACCAAAATATTATAGCCCACTGGAAACTAGACTATTATGTGCCACAGGCAGAGAATAGGAGGTACCAACATGCATCAGTGTTCCACAATCAGGTACAATATGTTGCAACAATAAATGCAGATGGTCATTAATGCATGGATCATTGTGGCCTACTCCAAAACTGACACCCTGGGGTGCAGTCTCCTGGCCAGCTTTAGGCAGAAGAGCTCTTTTCCAGCAGCCATATTTATTTGGGCATCCAGTAACAATGAAGATTCCAGCTGGCCCCACCCCATGGAGGGTGTTAATGTGGTTCTGAGTTCTATGAAGCATTATCTTCTCTCCAGCATTACTTTGTATTGCCCGCATTTAGTATCAGTCATCTACTCTTCGCTGACACTAACAGTATGTCCACACAGCAAAAGCTGTGCACTGACTAACCTACCTGAGCTAGTGCTGTGTACGGGCTAGCCTACCCTAGCTAGCTTAAATCCAACTAGAGTGGGTAACAACAGTGATGAAGACAGGGCAACATGAGCTTCTGAATGGGCTAGCAAGCCAAGTACATACCCAGGATCCATCCCAGGCTTGTACTACATGTACTGAAGCCCAGAGTGCACTACCATCACTGCTATATTACCTGTGCTAGCTAGATTCAAGCTAGCTCTAGTAGGCTGGTCTTTGCACAGCTTTTGCTGTGCAGATATAGCCTAAAACAGCTAAGGGAAGGCACTGTTTGTATCTGACATAATGGAGATGTACAGTTGGGTGTTGTCCATGTATTACTGGCATATGAATCTGTGTTGTCTCAAGATCTTCCCCAGAAAAAAAGGTTACTTACCTGTATTGTAACTGATGTTCTTTGAGATGTGGTTGCACATATGTATTCCACATTGGAGAGTGCACCCAGTCAGAGCCCGAGTGTTTTCTGTAGCTGTACCTGTCAAGGTGGCGCACACACTCTGCACATCCTCATGGCCCATCTCAAGGCTATATAAGGGCAATGCTGCTCCGATCCCTGAGAGTTCCTTTGCACCAGAATATGGTGACTCGGGACTCTGGTGCAAAGGGGTTACAATATAGGTAAGTAACCATTTTTTCTTCTTTGAGTAGGGTGACCAGATGTCCCGTTTTTAAAGGGACAGTCCCGTTTTTGGGGGCTTTTTCTTATATAGGCGCCTATTACCCCTCACTCCCTGTCCCGTTTTTTCAGTTGCTATTTGGTAACGCTATCACGTGTGTTGCACTCAGATGACACACAACAGTACCATTAGGAGATGGGGCGCAGAGACTATTTAAATAGGAACTGCAATACTGTTTTCCCAAAATTTGTTTTAGATCTTGAAGCAGGCGTGATGGCATAAGGAGTGAAGGTATGCACAAAGGACAAAGTAGCAGCCCTACAAATGGGGACATCCCATAGAAAAGCTAATGAAGTTGCTTGAATTGAATGGGCTGACTGTCTTTGTGGAGGAGAGGTGTGAGCTATAGAACTGAGAAGGGCCCAGATGAATTCTATGTTCTATGTCAGGATTAATCTGGATTTTCCCTTTTTTCAGGCTGAGTCCCACACAATCAAAGAGACAAAATGATAAACAATGTGGTGGAGAACCTGATGCTCAGATCTCTCTCACACTAACAGTTGGCTAAGTAAGGGAAGACGTGCATTCCTGTTCTCCTCAAGTAGGCCGCCACCACTACAACGCACTTGGTGAACACATGTGGCACTGACATCATGGGCCAAAGGGAAGTACTGTGTGTTGATAGTGTTGGCCTCCTACTACAAATCTCAGAAACTTCCCATTACTTGGCACTACCGTGGCATGGAAGATCAAGGAAAGCAAACCAGTAACTGTGATCTAGGATTGATGCCAGGAAAACCATGTGAAGTCTAATGTACATGATGACTTTTTTGAGATTTCAAAAGTCCAATATGGGTCTCAACCTCCGCTCCCCTTCAACTTGAGGATCAGAAAGTATCATGAGTAAAACTTCCCCAGTGTTGATGGGGAACTTCTTGTATGGCCCTTAAAGTTAACAGAGTCTGAACTTTTTGAAGAAGCACTAACTCGTGAGATGGGTCCCTGAAAAGGTTAGGTGGATGGAGAGGAAATGGATAGAATATCCCAATTTCGTAGTGCTTATGATCCAGTTGGCCATCATTATGGCTTCCCAAGCATTGAGAAAATGGGACAATCTTTCCCTAAATGAGGGGGTGAGAAGATAGTAGGAAGAACACCAACAACTGCATCGCTGTCTTCAAAGGACAAGTTAAATGGGCTGTTTCCACACAGCTGACTGAGGACAAGCTGGCTGACTCCAAGTGAAGTTGAAGGACCTCTGTCTCTGACGTTTGTGCTTCCTTCTCAAAAAATCATGTTACCTTGGTGGAGATCAAGACTGCATATAAAAACTGACATGGATATTACTGTTGCCGGGGTATATACTGACATAAAGGGTAGCACAAGAGGCTTTAAATGAAAGTAGTTTCATTAGTCTTGCCTGATAACAAGAACTGACTATCAAACAGAAGGTCCTCTATGGTTTGTTGGATGTCCAAGGCTACATAACCATGGGGGTCTCATTGTTATTGCAGAAGCCATCACCCTAGAAGAAGGGCCCATGACGTCAGGAGCAGGCTGGGTGAGGTCTTGTCCTCCTTTGCATCCTTTGGTAGTTTGTCAGTAAACCTGAACATTAACTCCCATTTACAAAGTCATATTCAACTAACAGTGCCTGTTAGTTTGCTATACACATCTGAAGAGAAGAGGTATAGTACATTTCTCTCTCAAACAACTTAAATCTCTTCTGCTCTTTTTCTTTGGGAGTTGATTTAAATCTCCCAACGTGCTCTCTCATTGGCAGCCATAAATATAAGAGAGTTTAGGGCTGGATAGGAATAAAAGCACTTGAACCAATGTATTGGGATAAGATATTTATTTGTACGCTTAGCTGTAGGAGCTAAGGAGGCTAGCAGGTACCATGAAGTGTTTCCGAGTTCTAGAAGATTGTCATTAATTGGGAGGGCATCCCTCCCCAGGGTAGTCATCTCGAGAAAGTCCAAAAGCCTGTGAGTGTTCAATTGTACTAGATCAGCTTGCCTGACTAAAGGAATTCTCAATGGGACTTGGTGTAAGACTTAAAATCTTCTGGAACAAGAGAAGAAGAGTCCACAATCATTGAGTCATCAGGTGAGGAGGAAGACAGGTTAACAGGAGCTGATGGATCCTCCTGAGGTAAAACCCACTCTTCCTGCATCGATTCCTCCTGCAGCACTAGCTGCTCAGTGCCCAGCTTTCAACCAAGGTGGCCATGGAAGTTGCTTTGCTGTATGGTATAGCAACATTCCTTTCAACTGGGCAAGTGATTGAGACCTGGGGGATAGGGTTCCATGTTCCAAAAATGCCACTGCGGGAAAGCATAAGGCATGGGCAGCCAGTAGGTACCGGTCCACAATACTTTCTCTGCTCTATAATCAATCCCACTCCTGGTACTGGCGCTCTCCTTTTGGGGGCAGACTAAAAGACAAACTGTGCCTAGAAGGGGATGGCGAAGTGCTGGAGGACTTAAAAAAAAACTGTTACCTAACTTTCGTAACTGTTGTTCTTAGAGATGTGTTGCTCATGTCCATTCCATTCTAGGTGTGTGTGCGCCCATGTGCACAGTCAGAGACTTCTGCCTTAGTGGTATCCGTAGGATCGGCTGAGGTGCCCCCATGAGTGCCGTGCTCATGAGTTGGTATATTAGGCGCCGCCAACCCTATCCCCTCAGTTCCGTCTTACCTCCCATGACAGTTGGTCGGAGTGCCTTGTCTTGCATCACAAGAGTGTTAGAAGTTCTTACGATCCATTGTTCTGTCTCCTTTGTATTTAGTTGATAGTTAGACCATTAAGTTAAGTACCTAAGTGTTAGAGTAGTAGTTTAGCAGTTAGTGTCCTAGCTGGAACTTCGCCTCGGAGCGAATTTCCCCCCCAGGGCACATTGGCAGAGACAATGGGATTTTTTTTTTTTGCCTTCCTCTGCAGCATGGGGCTGGTTTAAACTAAATGATGTCTTTTAAATCAAATCATGATTTGAGGACTTCAGTAACTCAGCCAGAGGATCTGGGTCTATTACAAGAGTGGGTGGGTGAGTTCTGTGGCCTGCAATGTGCAGGTCAGACTAGATGATCCCTTCCGATGTTTCTTAGCTGGTACCAATACTCGTCTCTGCACTGGAGCTGAAGAGCTGGTCTGGGAACAGCCTGAGGTACAGCCAGTATAACTGACTCCCCCACCACAGGACAGCCCAGGATGGAGAGGCAAAGCAAATCCTTTGCTGCCTCATAAGGTTGTGGGGTCATTGGTACTGGTAAGGTTGGTGCCAAAACATAATCCATTGGCATTAGACTCAATGGCTGTTCCACGAACAGAAGCGGAGTTGATGGCACAGTACTGATATCATCTCCCCAGTACTGTGCTGGGAAACAGGTCAATGGCCATCCCTACCTTGAGTACCTGAAGAGTCCCAGTGATGTTCCATGTCCTTTGAAGAAGAGGAGTCTTTTTTCAACTTCATGTAGCTCCAGTCTGTCTTATATATCTCCTTTCAGGGAAGCTCTGGAGAGCAAGACCAACCCTCTTTCTTCATGGAGAATAATCTGAATCCAGAGACCACTGAAGCCTTGGTAGCAAACTGCAGGCAGGTGACGGGGTGTTTGGTCGAGGGGTCAGAGGCTGAGATAGGCCTCATCGCCTGCTCCATGCATAATCTGAGTTGCAGATCTCTGGAAATCTGCATTCTTTTCTTGAAAGAATGGCAGATACTGCTTTTCTTAACGTGTCTGTTACTGAGACACAAAAGACAACCCATGTGGAGGTCGCGATCAGGACCGACAACCCACGCAACAGGCAGTGCTAAAAGCCCAGTGAGTGCTGCATTCCATCAGTCCCTAGCATCAAAGACTAATTACTAAAATAACAGATAAAATAAAAGAAACAACTACTGGATATTAACTGCTAAAGCTTGTCTCTCTCACAAATAGAAGTTGGCTCAATATTATGTCACTCACCTGGTCTCTCTATTCACAGGAAAGGTAGAATTAAACTCACTGACTACACAGAAGAAGAATCGTGAGGCAAACTGCCCAGGGAGCTCAGGCCACTGGCAAAGAAGGAACTGAGGGGTCAGGGCAGAGGCAACGTATACAGCTTCAAGAGGGGCCATAAGAATGTGCCATCCCTATGAGTACTGCTGCAGAAAACTCTCTGGGCTCCAGTACACTGGGACCACACACACCAGTGCAATCACTCAAAAGAAGAACTTTGCAGAGATGTTAAACAGGGTGAACGAGAAGAATTAAGTCTCCTGGAACTCCAGAAGGGATGGTCCGAGAGGTGAGACAGCTGTTGTTCACCTAAGCACTTTGGTCTTGGAACTGAAATTATTAGAGTAGTCACAGTGCATTCCCATTCACCTCTAAAACATCTCTAAGGCATGACTGCTGTATTCCATGACAGACAGGATAATAAAGCCAATCATCAAATGTGTTTTTAGAACATCCCCATGTTATTGTAACCCAATACCAAGAAGACTGCCAGATTACACATGCAATACAAAAAGTTACATAGATGCTGCAACTCTATTATCATATCACATTTTTCCTTTCTTCAAAAATCTAAGATTTCAAATTAAAATGTTAACATTTTCTTGCCCCAAAAGTCAACAAATCAACACAATGTTGCACCCTTAAATCAGTTTTGTAGAAAACATTTCAGCCCACCATACCAGTAGCAATAGAGATATGAAATTCCATCCTTTTCCCTTCAATTCAATTATATGTTAATTCCAGATCATAACTAGGACTTTTTAGATAATATTAAATAAAATACACCTCTAGCCGATACAATGCTGTTCTCGGGAGCCAAAAATCTTACCATGCTCTAGGTGAAACCGCGTTATATCGAACTTGCTTTGATCTGCCAGAGTGCGCAGCCCCACCCCCCTGGAGCACTGCTTTACCGAGTTATAGCCGAATTCGAGTTATATCGGGTCACATTATATTGGGGTAGAGATGTAATCTAAGAAATGCTTGACAAAAATCTAGGAATTTTTGCTGCTTTACTATTTTTAACATACCATTCCCTCTCTGTTTTTTCAAACAAAATAGCTTTCTCCTCCCCCCCCACACCCCTTATTTTCCAGAATAGGACTTTACCACCACATTCACATGACTGAACAGAGAATGAAGAAATAAGGGCAAACACAAGAATGAGCTGGACAGGCAAAGAAAAAACTGTCTTCCTGTGTAGAGGAGGCACAGTGGTTTAGCCTCCATGCAGGACAACAAGCAAGACGTTATTTCATTTAATATTTTCTAAACCTGCCATTTCACATGCCCTTGCTCAATGTGTCTCATTTTAGGACTCAAGGCTGCAAGCTGCTTTATGCAGATAGACCCCTATGCCCATACAGAATCACAAGGACTTCGTTATGGATCTATATGGAAGAGCCGTCTGGATGACAGTCTTTACAGATTCTTTTGAATTACCTCTGGCCAATTACTGTAGATTGTATGAAGAGCTATGGGATTTGCTATTTTTGTGCACATTCTGTTACCCATAGTCACATATCAAGTTAACAGAAAAATGAATAGAAAAATCATTCACACAAATAAGTGAAACCCCTCTCCCCACCCCCAAATATAATGTGCTGCAGGGTTTTTTTGGGAGGGGGAGAGAGGGGGAAGAACTGAGGCAAATATCTAAGTTTCCACTACTGTTTTTGTTTCTTTTAACTCATCTTAATGTGTATACAAACTATTGATGCACACACAGTGTTGTTACTTTATGGAAAGGATTTGCGGGTCCTGAAAGATCACAAATAGAAAGATTTGTATAGTCCTATACAACCAATACAGTATCAATCTTTTTTCAGGGCAGGGAATGAATCCTCAGATGTTGAAGCTTCTGAAACAGCTTCATGTACTTAAAACTGATGTATACACACTCAAATAAGCTTTAACAAAAGAAAAGGCCTTTTGATGCTACTAAAATACAGTAGTTGATAACTCCCTCCTCAAAGAGAACCATCCAAGATGATGGACAAGATTTTGTGGATCCTGCAAGACTTGTAGGTTCTTGCACTTTACATCATACTGTTTCAGCTCACATTAGTATATATGGAGAATATTACGTTACAAAATTGAGAAAGTGGCCAAATTATGTACAAGTGGAATAACTAAGAAAAATCCACTTGTAGCTAAGAGCATATATGAATATTATTTTATTGTCTGTATTATGGTAGCATCTATTCTAGATGGCCCAACAGGGACTGAGGCCCCATTGTGATAGGTGCTGTACGTACACTCAGTAACAGGCAGTCTCTGCCCAAGACCTTATAAGCAAGGGCAAAACCTTAATAACATGGTCAACTGCCTGCCAAATTCAAAGAAATTATTTTTCAATAAGCCATATTTGATTTACACACCTTATCTTAATATTAAAGCAAACATCTTTATCTGTAAACCAATCTAAATCCTTAAAAAGTGTACAGAATTTACCCCATTCATTTTCTCTATTTCAGTTTCCATTGTGCTCTCTGGAGGAAGTCAGAAAGATAACCAGTGCGTCCAAAAATTTGCAGCAGGGTGCTAGGCAAAGCCATAGTGTGCTGTCACGTGATAGCTAACAGATTTCAGAAGAGTGTTTTTTCTTTTAAAAAGTTTATGTTCCCATGGACTACATAACTACAAGGGGCCTGGGGCTATTTAAATACCAGCTGGCTCAAAACCTACTTCATAACACTATAGTAGTCTCTTGTATGCTTAGCATAAGTTAGCCACCCTGTCTAATTACTTTTATTATTCAACTGTGTGTATGTCTCAAAACTATTTCTTGTTTTCAAGTTTATCTTCTAATTATTTCTGTAAAAGACCAGAGTCATCTATATATGTATATGTTCAGACACAAAATGCAAAAATAGTACATATTCACAATGTAACTGTACATATGCCACCAGGCTCTGCTGTAGAAAAAAACTGTGATAGTGACCTGCTGCATCCACCAACCACTGCAGAATCAAGGTCAAAGAGAAAATACTACTGAAGTTTTTTCCCCTTTCCTTTCCCCTTAACAGTTCCTTCAATTTAAGGCACTAAAGCACACAAAGGCAATCCACCCTCATGCTCTCCAGCTTACCTGGAAATCTCATCTCTACTATAGGAAGGACCATAACTTCTTCTCCTAAAGATGAAACTCAGCTTCCTGCTTTAATTTCATAATTCAGCTTTTGGAAAAATGTCAGCTGAATTTAACCTACTGAGAACATAAAGAAACTACTATGTGCCCATCATAGTCATAGTTTAGCAAGAAAATTTTAAACAATGTTCACACCAACAGCAGTTTACCATTAGTTGGCATCGTAAAACATTTATTTAGTAAATACGCAACTCTGATTAGATGTTTAGTGCCCAATGGGTTACGTCTCTCTCAACCACAGTTTTCCCTTGTTTTATAGGTACTGTACTCTCCCTCCCATATAGCCCAACACACAGCACCACAGAAAACTCTTCAAGACAGATTTTAGGGTGTAAAAGAACTCTGAAAAGGGAATCATAGGGGCAGAAACAAGGTGAAGACATTCAGTAAAGAATGTCAGAAAGTATAAAAAGCATACTTGTTTTCCAATGAGTGCATACTTGCTACCAGGAAAAAGAGTCTGAACTGAGCACCCTGAAGGCAAAGTGATGGCATTCTAGTAAGGCTACCCAAAGCTTATTAGAGGAGATTTTACTAGAAAGGTTATGATGATAGCAGCATTGTCCATGTACAGTAGAACCTCAGACACCTCAGAAATGGAGGTTGTTCGTAACTCAAACGTTCATAACTCTGAACAAAATGTTATGGCTGTTCTTTCAAAAAGTTCACACCTGAACACTGACTTAATATAGCTTTGAAACTTTACTCTGCAGAAGAAAAATGCTGCTTTTAATCGACAATTTAAATTAAACAAGTATAAATCTTTTTTTAAACTTCCCCTTTTTTCAGTAGTTTACGTTTAACACAGTACTGTATTTGCCTCCTCCAGCTGCTGCCTGATTGCACACTTCCAGGTCCAAATGAGGTGTATGGTTGACAAGGCAGTTCATAACTCTGGTGTTCATAATTCTGAGGTTCTACTGTATACACAAAACTGAAAAAAGAAAGCACATGTACACACAAAAGAAGTCCCCTTCACTCCCCAAAATATATCTGAATTTTGCAGGAAAGAACATTATCACAGTTCTCACTAACAGTGCAGGTCTCTCTCCATGGCCAGTTTTAACATCAAGAGAAGGTAGCGAACCACAGGCTTACAGGAAAGCGGAAGGTCAGACAAGGCTGACTATAAGTAAGACACTAAGAAAATTGTGGGCTGTGACTGTGTTGCAGAAACTGTAACTTTTAATACTCAGTGCAACTTTTAGTGCCCCTCCTCCATCATGGTGGAGGGGCAGCCAGGGCAAATTTGAGTGACTAGTATTGTGACCTTGGTTGACAACCAAGAAAAACTTGGGTGAGTAGCGATGCAACGTAGTGCATGAGATGGGGCTATGGTGGTGTACGAGGAAGACAACAACAAAGACTTTGCCTTCTTCAGCAGCACAACTGTGCTAGGGAACCAGTTTGGGGAGGCCCCAGTAAGTGGGGCTAGGTGGGAGCTGGGACTTATGCCTCCCAAAGAGCTCGATGGCAGGACAGGGGAGCCCCAGCAGTGCCAGCCCCTTCACAGGGCTTCTAAGGGTCTCCAATTTGGGGCCAACTCAGGGCACAGAGGCTCAGGCCCCACACACACCCTGGACTGAAGGCTTGGGGAGGAAGGGGGTATCCAACCTATGTTGGAGAGTAAAGGACACTACTAACAACTCTGTCTTGATGGCACCTTTACCCTCTAACCCCACCACACGCTACTTTGTGGACACCTCTACAAACACCCGCATGTGCTCATCATGACGGAGAAGCAGTAGGGCCAAATTTGAGTGATGTTGCACCTTGTGCAATAGGTCGCAAAGCCATTCATTCAAACGTGGCTGGGGCTAATTGAGTCAACAGTGCTCTAATAGACACTAGCTACAAACAAATCTGCCAAATGAAAAGCAAAGTATTAAAAAACAAAACAACCATCTCTGTTAAGTCTGAGATTTCTTTTAATGTGGTAGTAATCCTGGAAATTTCTGCTGTGACTAATTAGAGCTGTCTCTCAGGCTTCTGGCAAGCTGCCACATGGCCCAGGTTGTTTGTTTTCTCTTCGCTCCAAAAATGCACACAAACCATTGCTGCGCAATTGCTTATGGGCCTACAGTAAATTCCAGAGATGTAGTGGGGTTCAGGTTGTTAACTCGCACCTGCCAAAGATGGTCCCAGACACGCAACTCCCTTAGCCAACTGATAATCTTGTTAAGGATAAAGATCTGGTAAGCAAATGAAATTGAGATAATAAAGAGGTTCTCCCCAACAATGTTTAGTCATTTTGTCTTATATTGACTACTTAGCATAAACACACTCCAGAATACTAGGCCTTTGAATTGTCATCTTTGTGTAATTTTTCTCTAATCTCCATTTTTGGGGTGTTGTTCATCTCATTACAACTTTTAATTCATTCTTGTTTGCATTTTTTGACCTTGTCACAATGCTGATTTTACTTCCTCAGACTTTGCTTATTTTTTTACCTTTCAGACTGCCTTTCTTATAAGGTAGGTAGTGGCAGTTGAACAGTAATATTTTTAAATGGAAAGGTGCCAAGGAAAATACTGAGCACCATCTTATTCACTTTTCCATTTCAGTTCTTCCAGATGTGAAGTGCTTCTGATTATCATTCTTACTTCTACTACAGTAGTGCCTGGGTTGTCCTAATTGGGACTGTGGCCTCGTTGTGCTAGGTGCTATAGAAATTTATATGAGATGGTCTCTGACCCAAAAACCATACAAGTGGCACGATCAGGGTGATGACTGGAAAATCTGTTGCAGCTTCAAAGTGGTTAGCATTAGTCAGTTCTCCTCTGTAGCAAGCATTTTACACAGGAGCCAACTGCAAAGGGAACAGCTTGCTATTGTATAAAGTGTTATGCTGCTGCTGTTGGTTTAGATCACCCCAATGCTACAGGAGCCACTAGTTTAGGATGGGGACTGAGAAATCCTGAAAGGGCTTGTGAATCCATTAAGTAAAGGGCAACTCTACTTATACCCAAGTTATTTCATTACATACCTCTCATTTGTATCAGTGACATAAGACTTCAGTTATGGTGAGCCACATCACTTTCCCTTGTCCTCGGCTTCAGGATTCCATACCGCTTCCCCCTCCCCCCCCCCCCCCATATGCTGGTTGTCAGGTCTCCTCTTCCACCCTAGGCTGCTTCAATTCTATATATACACTATGGTGCTACTGTAGTTTTGATGCTGTCAGTTCAAGTACCATAATAAAACAAACAGTAAGAATAAAGACCTCCCATCTGAATACCCCCACAAGGAGTCCAGTCCTGAGTCCTGTTGACTCAATTAGATGCTAAGAAAGAAAGGTAGTATGCAATTATGTATGTAACCTTTTCCTAATGTAAGGGAGGATATGTACTATCCAGAAAACACAGAATAAAATCGAACAGCATTCTAGACATTTGCCACTTTATTGGGATCAGAAGCACACAGTGGAAACTGCTCGGTAAGTTTCATGACTGCTTTCCATGGAGTTCTTCACTGAAATGTTACATACAATGTCACAAACTTCAAGTGCTTTTCTAGAGAGGTTTTGAAACACCATCACCAGAGGTAAAACCACTGGGAAAATAGCATTTTACAGCAAGGAAGAAAAAAATCTGCCAGAAAAAGAAAGATGACAGTCAAAACTAATGCCTAGTCTACCTACTTTTGTTAGCATAGCTACATTGGGGGTGGGGGGGAGGGAGTAAAGAGAGGAGGAGTCCCACATTTCAACCAACCTATGCTGGCAAAAAGCCTACTGTAGATGCAGATACACCAACAAAAAAGTCCTTTTGCTGTTATAGTTTATTTTGTTTGGGGGAACAAAAGAAATTGCAAATGTCTAAATGTTTATTTAAACATGTGATAATCACTCTTCTGTTCCTTTTCTATCCACCACCCAAATAAAACAACTTTTCCCCAATACAATCATCTATTTCTCTCTTGCCCCATCATCCCCCATTTTCTCTATTTCCCTCTCTGACACACATCAACCTCCCCCTGCTAAAAGATGTGCTCAAGTGCCAACTGCAGAGCATTAGTAGCTCTGCAGGTCTGGAAGTGTCTGCAGGAGGGTGGCCACTTTATTTAATTTCTCATGCTCTGGGGCAGAAACAATGCAATCTGGGGTATGATGACCTAGGGTAATGCCAGAGCCCATTTGACGTAAATACAGCTGGTAACTAGATTACAGCAAACCTGATAAGAACATGACATGAATTTTGGTAAGGGCAAGTAGACTTTTTGAGATGAATGAAAAAGGAGAAAAAGCAAGAACTATAAGAGTAAACAGCTGAAAATCAACTGGCTGTAATACAAGGAAAAAAGTAGATGTGTTTCCACAAAGCTCTATCATTAGGAGGCAAAAAGGGTTGTTAATCTATATACCCCAAGTGTCTCAGGACTGGGCCAACTCTCACATTCCGGAGACTCACTGGACAAGTTTTGCTTAGTCCAAGTCTCTCTCCTAATATTTATTTATTAATTTCTGCATTGTGCAAGAAAATGTAGTGCATATTTTACAGTTTCCTTCCCTCTGGCTGATAAATTTGCCACATTTTAGTCTCTCCTACTAGGAGACCTTGGATAAGGCAAGAAATCATGCTTGTTTTATGGTTTCTTTATCCATCTGTAGACTAAGGATTTTCATGCATATGTTACAGTATCTCTACCCCCTCTTTGGAGCTGGTGGGAATCATGTGTTTTACAGACCTTCAAGGGATAAGTGGATTTCCAATATGGAAATGGGAGAGATTTTGCTGTGTGTTACAGTTTCTCTGGGGATGTGTTGTGTGTGTGTGTCTCTCTCTCTCTCATTCTCTCTGGGGATATGGAGATGGGAGTTGTTGCTATGTGTATATTACAGTCTCTCAGGTTGAGTTGGTGGGAGTTTTGCTGTCTGTTACAGCCCCTCTTTCTATTGAGATGGGGGATATTGCTCTGTATGTTACAGTTGCTCTCTCTACAGGGACTGTTGCTATATGTATCTGTCAATAACCCAGAGGGCTGTTGCTCTGTGTGTTACAATCACTCTATAGCAGGGGTTCCAAAATTAGTTCACAGCTTGTTCAGGGTAAGCGCCTGGCGGGCCGCAAGACGCTGTTTACCTGAGCGTCCGCAGGTATGGCCGCTCGCAGCTCCCAGTGGCCGTGGTTCACCATTCCCGGCCAATGGGAGCTGCGGGAAGCCGCAAAGCAAGTTTGGGAACCCCTGCTCTACAGGAATATGGGGGCATTACTCTCTATCTGTTATATCTGTGTTAAAGCTACTCTTTCTGGGGATATCTGGAGGCCACTGCTCTGTGTGTGTGCTACAGTTGCAATCTTTCTCTCTGTGGCTACAGGAGGCCTTGCTGTGTGTGTGTTACAACCTCTCTCTATGGGGACAAGAGGGGACAATGCTCTGTGTCTGTGTTACAGCTGCTCTCATTCCATGGGGATAAAGGAGTTAGGTATTGCTCTAGAGCAGGGGTTCTCAAACTTCATTGCACCATGACCCCCTTCTGAAGACAAAAAATTCTACACAACCTGCAGGGGGTGGGGGGGAGTCCTGAAGCCTGAGCCCGCTGAGCCCCACCGTTCCAGGCAGGGGGGCCAAAGCCCAAGCCCCACCACCCCAGTTGCTGTGTGGGTTAGTGTCTCGGGAGATACAGAGATGGGGGGCAGGGCATTTGTTGCTGGGTGTATAATACAGTCTCTCTTTAGGGATATTGAGCAGTTGCTGAATGTGCGCTACAGTCTCTCAAGGGATGTAGAGATGGGGGGGTTATTATTGGGTGTATAATACAGTCTTTCGGGGGATACAGAGATGGCGGCATGTTGCTGGTTGTATAATACAGTTTCTTGGGAGGCAGATATGGAGATGAGGGAGGTGTTGCTGGGTGTGTTACGGTCTCTCGGGGGTGAGGAGATGGGGGGGTTGTTGCTGGGTGCATTACGGTCTCTGGGGGTGAGGAGATGGGGGATTGTTGCTGGGTGCATTACGGTCTCTGGGGGTGAGGAGATTGGGGGGGTGTTGGTGGGTGCGTTACGGTCTCTGGGGGTGAGGAGATGGGGGGTTGTTGCTGGGTGCATTACGGTCTCTCGGGGTGGGGAGATGGGGGGGGTTGTTGCTGGGTGCGTTACGGTCTCTCGGGGTGGGGAGATGGGGGGTTGTTGCTGGGTGCGTTACGGTCTCTCGGGGTGGGGAGATGGGGGTTGTTGCTGGGTGCGTTACGGTCTCTCGGGGTGGGGAGATGGGGGGGTTGTTGCTGGGTGCGTTACGGTCTCTCGGGGTGGGGAGATGGGGGGGTTGTTGCTGGGTGCGTTACGGTCTCTCGGGGAGGTGGATGTGAAGATGGGGGGGTTGTTGCTGGCTGCGCTACGGTCTCTCGGGGTGGGAGGATGGGGGGGTTGTTGCTGGGTGCGTTACGGTCTCTCGGGGAGGGGGATGTGAAGATGGGGGGGGTTGTTGCTGGCTGCGTTACGGTCTCTCGGGGTGGGAGGATGGGGGAGTTGTTGCTGGGTGCGTTACGGTCTCTCGGGGTGGGGAGATGGGGGGTTGTTGCTGGCTGCGTTACGGTCTCTCGGGGAGGGGAATGTGAAGATGGGGGGGTTGTTGCTGGCTGCATTACGGTCTCTCGGGGTGGGGGGATGGGGGAGTTGTTGCTGGGTGCGTTACGGTCTCTCGGGGTGGGGAGATGGGGGGTTGTTGCTGGGTGCGTTACGGTCTCTCGGGGAGGGGGATGTGAAGATGGGGGGTTGTTGCTGGGTGTGTTACGGTCTCTCGGGGTGGGAGGATGGGGGAGTTGTTGCTGGGTGCGTTGCGGTCTCTCGGGGTGGGGAGATGGGGGGTTGTTGCTGGGTGCGTTACGGTCTCTCGGGGTGGGGAGATGGGGGGTTGTTGCTGGGTGCGTTACGGTCTCTCGGGGTGGGGAGTTGTTGCTGGGTGCGTTACGGTCTCTCGGGGAGGGGGATGTGAAAATGGGGGGGTTGTTGTTGGCTGCATTACGGTCTCTCGGGGTGGAGAGATGGGGGGTTGTTGCTGGGTGCGTTACGGTCGCTCGGGGAGGGGGATGTGAAGATGGGGGGGTTGTTGTTGGCTGCATTACGGTCTCTCGGGGTGGGGGGATGGGGGAGTTGTTGCTGGCTGCGTTACGGTCTCTCGGGGAGGGGGATGTGAAGATGGGGGGGTTGTTGCTGGGTGCGTTACGGTCTCTCGGGGTGGGGGGATGGGGGGGTTGTTGCTGGGTGCGTTACGGTCTCTCGGGGAGGGGGATGTGAAGATGGGGGTTGTTGCTGGCTACGTTACAGTCTCTCCCCCGCGCACGCACCTACAAGGCGAAGGGGGGCGGCGCCATGAGGCAGCGGGCCGGCTGGCTGCGGTGGCAAACGCCCGGTGCAGGCCGCTCTCGCTCTCCGGGCTGAGGCCCGTTACCCCCTTCGGAATTAGCGGCGCGACCACCAATCTTCCCCTCTGCCGGGCCCCGCGCATGCGGCCTGCGCTAGCGGCCTAGCGTTCCGCGGGAAACCCACGGCCGGGCGCCTACACCAACAATGGCGGCGGCGGCGCCGCCTCCTCCCCGCCGCGCGGCTCTGCGGGAGGCGCAGGGACCGGTGCCGCCCGCGCGTACCTGGTTGAACTCCTCGCCCACATCGGCGTAGATGTCTATGTGGTCCACGCCGTCCGCCATGATCCCGCCCGCTCCTCGGGCCGCCGCCTCCGTCACCCGCCGCGCCCGGGTCTAGAGCCGCCGCCGCTGGTGAGGGGGAGCTAACATCACTTCCGGAAGGAGAAGGGGAACTTCCGGTTATTGCAGCAGCTACCACTGCTGCCCTCAGAGGTCGCGCCTGAACCCGCGCCAGGCGAGGGGAGGGGGTGTCACATAGGCCTGCTGGGGAGTTTCTCTCAGCGCCCCCTCAGGGAGCGTGTCACCCCACGCGGGTTCGAGGTTTGCTCTCTGACCAGGCTCCCCCACTCTTGGAGGGGTGGGATTGGTGACCCACCATTAGAATCAGAATTCTGCGGTGCTCGCAAGCCCTAGCCTGGCGCCCCACTGGGGTGGTGGAGGGCTGCCCAGACTCCAAGTCAGGGACAGATCCTGCCCCAGAGGGCTTTGAATCTAAAGTCCTAGTCGTGTAACTGGTTGGGCACAGGCAGCAGGACCCAGTGTCTGCAAGGAGCCCTGGGCATTAGGGTGGGCACGTGTGGATTCAGTTGCAATAAGGGTGCCTACAGTCACGAGCGGGGAGAGGAGTATGCCAGGGGATGAGAGAGCAAATGAACCAAATGCGATAGCCATTAGTCTCATCATATCTGGATGGTGCTCAGATCCTACAGTGATGAGGCCTGGTACAAGAACCTCCATATGGCGGAATGAAATTGCCCATGATCAGGCATTCTAAAATTATAAGCATGGCTATTATGCATCAGACCAATGGTCCGGGTGCTTCAAAGGAATGTAAAGAACAGGGCAATTTTGAGTGATGCATCCCATCAACGGTCATTCAGTTCCAGCATCTGACAGTTTGAAATTCAGGGACACCTGGAGCATGGGGTTTGCCTCCCTGACTATCTTGGCTAAGCCATTGATGGACCTATCCTCTATAAATTTAACTAATTCTTTTTTTAACCCAGTTATATTTTTGGCCTTCACAAGGTCCCCAGCAAAGAGTTCCATGTTCCACATAGTATGAAGTACTTCCTTATGTTTGTTTTAAATCTGATGCTTATTAATTTCATAGGGTGACCCCATGTTCTTATGTGAAGGGCTAAATAACAATTCACTATTCTCCATACCATCCCCTCTTAGTGGTTTCTTTTCTAAGCTAAATAATCCCAATCTTTTTAATGTCTCCTTGTATGGAAGCTGTTCCATATCCCTCATCATTTTTGCTGCCCTTCTCAGTACCTTTTCCCATTCTAACATATCATATGTCATAAAAAAAATCGTGAGTTTGTTTTAAATAACATAAGATTTAAAAAATAATACATTTTGGCCCAGATCCTCACAGGCATTTAGCTGCCTAAATCCAATGATTTCAGAAGGAATTAGGTGCTTAAATACCTTAGAGGATCTGGGCCTTTGTATTCTTTCTGTCTTCTGGTTTTTGAGGCATTAGGATTCCCAGTAT
The DNA here is from genome assembly GCF_011386835.1 of Chrysemys picta bellii. Taxonomy (NCBI): domain Eukaryota; kingdom Metazoa; phylum Chordata; order Testudines; family Emydidae; genus Chrysemys; species Chrysemys picta. The sequence goes on from NC_088791.1 coordinate 65,536,107, forward strand.
TGCCAGCTCTCGTAGTTTTATAAGTCTTGCTTAATTTAAGCCCAGTGGTCCTGGAGACAAGTGTGATTATGCAAGACTCTCTACTTTCATTAAAAAAGTAAGTTTCTAGCCCTCGTGATTACAAAGAAAAGCATGGAAGTGTGACAAGTGAACAATAAAGGCTCATAAAACAAAAGGCAAATAAAAAACACACAAAAAATTATTTATTTATTTAAAATTTATTATTACATTTTAAAAAATCACATGATTTTTAAGACAATTTCATAATTTGGGGGCCCAGACTCATGATTCTTGGATGTTTGTGACTGACAATACTAAATTCACATTTTCAAGACTTTCTCTGCAACCATGAGAATGAAAAACTTTAAAAAAAAAAAAAAAAGCTGAGAGTTTCACTTAAAAACTCATTGTTGATGTTCCTCAAGCTGCACTACAAATTTTTAAAGCCATTGTTGCAAAGATCTATACAGCAAGAGGATATGTATTACTATCAAATTGATTCAAGGAAATGGTTGCAGTGTCAATAGCTATCTTTGGATCATTACTTGCATTAGAGTTCAGCTGCTAGAGCCTCATTTCTAGACTACTATCCGGCTTGTGGAATTTTTATATTAAGTGGAACAGCTAAAATATTTCAAGTCCATCTAAACTATACCAGAGTTTCCTGTTTATAGGAACTTCCAGAAGCACTACCCCCTCTAAGAGCTCAGAACCTCACCTGGAAAAAAAATTGACAGATTATGATATGGCTTTGCAGATAGACATAAGTGCCAACTCCGTAGGTGCTCTGGGTCTGGAGCACCCACAGGAAAAAAATGGTGGGTGTTCAGCACCCACCGGCAGCCCCCCATCAGCTTCTCCCCCTTCCCCCCAGCACCTCCTGCCCACCGGCGGGCCCTGCCGATCAGCACCTCCTTCTCCCTCCCAGCGCCTCCCACCCACCGCGGATCAGCTGTTTAGTGTCGTGCAGGAGGTGCTGGGGTGAAGGGGAGGAGAGAGGGCAGGGCGTGCTCGGGGGAGGGACAGAATGGGGGGGGAGAGGCAGGGGCGGGGCTGGAAGATGCAGGGTGGGAAGGAGCAGGGGTGGGGGCGGGGTCTGAAGGGCAGAGCAGGGGGTCAAGAACCCTCTGGGGAAAGGACAAAGTCGACGCCTCTGCAGATAGATAAAGACAATTAGAGACCTAAAAACATGTCCAGTGAGCTGTTGAGTAAATTTAGAGGCTAGCAGCATTATATATGACCATAGATAAAAATGACAAATTGAGATCTGCAGTTGCATGAGCCATATTGGAATAAAATTACTCAGCAGTGTCGCAGTGACATATTCTCATCTTAAAATATGTGATGACCAAGTAGCAGGGGCAAAGTGAAGGATTTGCCACATTATGTTTTAAGAAGCCTTTGAGGTATTAAGATTCAAATGCACTGAAGTAATTTCTTTTTGTTTGATCATGAGCTGGTCTAATACCTGATATTTCATATAAAGAAATAGGTGCAGCACTTCAACTCTTTTTAACACTTTTGCCCATCTGGCCAAATTGGAGAGACTGAAGAGGTAGAGAAAATATACCATTTGCTGCACTAATGAATTGACAAGAATTCTTCACAGATGCTGTGATTATGTTTAGTGAAGCATTTTAGATACATTTTGGCATTTTAAGAATTTTATGTACAGTATCAATTTTAATGGTATTTGACTTGAAGAGCAGGGAAATAAATGTGACTGGGAAAGGCATTCTGCTCTCCTCAGGAACCTGGCCCAGAGCCTCAAATGTATTTAGGTGTTGTTCCACTCAGCATTGTAACACCCAACACCAAGGAGGCCCGCCACCTAGTGGAATCTTCAGCCCCAAGCTGGGCACCCAGGCTCCCCATACAAGGAATGGGGAGAGTTAGGTGCCTAGGAAAGAGATCCTCAGAAGCCAGCAAGCTGAATGGGGAGCAGCCAAACGAGCCCACGTGAAATTCTGAGGAGAAAGAGGAGAGGGTATAGACTCCTAGGCAGCTTGCCTGGTGCACTTGGCTGATAGGCCAAAAATAGGCACCTCCGTCCACTCAGGATCCTCAGCTGCAAACCCTCTCCTGCAAACCCTCTCCAAGTCAGGCTGGCCCTTGCCCTAGTAATCAAAACCATCTCTTTCTTAGTCTCCTGCTCAGTACTTCTCTCATGCTTGTCCTATGTTTTCCTGTGCTCCCAGCTCAGCCTTTTGTGCAAGTGCTGTGCTATCCCCCCATGTAATGGTGGCCTACATTCCTCCTGCTGCAGGATTTTGACAGGCATCAGGTCTTAGGCTTGGTCAGAGCATGCCTATGGGATCAGGTCCCACTGGCAAAATAGACAATCCTCTGGCTAGTTTGAGAATCCCGCTTAGGGACCTCCTGGGCTTTAGCATGAGCTAATGGTTGGAGCTGTTCATTACTGTGGGATGGTGTCAGGACTTAGGTGACAGCAAATGCCGACTGGCAGAAACTTAGGCTCCTAGGAGACTGAGGCACCTATGGGGTTAGGCGGCAGCTGAGTGGTGGTTTTGAAAATGTTAGTGGTGCCTAAACAGTGGGCTTAGGCTCCTAAGGAGACAGATAGGCACCTAAATACTTTTGAGCAGGGCCACCCAGAGGATTCAGGGGGCCTGGGGCAAAGCGGGGGAGCTGCGGCGCTTGTACTCACCCAGCGGCGGTCCGGGTCTTCAGCGGCATTTCAGCGGCAGGGAGGCCCTTCAGTCACTCCGCATCTTCAGCAGCACTGAAGGACCCGCCGCCAAAATGCCGCCAAAGACCCAGACCGCTGCCAGACCAGGGCTCACGGGGCCCCTGCGGGGCCCAGGGCCTGGGGCAAATTGCCCCACTTGCCCCCCGCTCTGGGCAGCCCTGCTTTTGAGGATCTGTGCCCTTCTGATTGACAGCTGCCACAGTAGCAACTGGAGAGCCCTGAAGGGGGTCTTTGAAGAGTCAGGGAAATGGATCTCAATTCCTTTGGCCTGTGACATAACAAAAATGGCTTAATAAGGCTCTCAGAACCCATCATGCTGTGTTTTTATATTCAAGAGAATTTCTCTCTTTGTAATCTTGTAAACCTTTCAAAATTGTTCTAATGATTAGGCTTACTGCATATAATAGGTATATAGTATGTGTTATACTTGTTTTTATTCTTGTATAAATAACATTAGGTTGAAAGTTCATACTGTAAATTTACTTAATGTGAAAGACTCTACATATTATGCAAGTTGATCTGTTTATTTCCTGCTGCATTCTAAGTTGTTTTCATTAGTAGACATTGTGAAGATTTCTTCTGATTTCTCGAGGTGAGCAATAGCTTTGTAATCAACAATTTTTATTCCTTAAAAGGTTTCTGGTGCTGCTGTGATTTATTATCTTTAAGTGGGACAACTAAATAGTTGATCCATTTGAGTGAAATTTTAGTCTTTGTGATTTATATGGATCATAATAATTTAGACCATATGTTCCTCTCCAACAAAAAGTAGTGCAAAAGGCTTAGAGAGAAGGTGAGATGCAACAGAAACTCTGATGGCATAAAGAAAGGAAACTTATGCCGCAACATGCCATGGGATAGGAGCCTTTAAAGCCATTGTCTGGCTAGTGAAAGATGTAGAATGTGAAATAGTATGGGTGGAAAAATGCCACATAATTGTATCCAACAGCACCATTCTTATCTACACATAAAAACTCATACCACTAAAACTCTGGACCATCTTAACTTGACCTCCTCAGCAGCTTCTCCTTGGCTCCCTCTATTTTGGTGATGTGTGTTGCACGCTGATGTGACTGAGTAGGCCTTTTCCCTCTTCTGCTATGCTTCTTTCACACACAAAACTTGTAAAGTTAGTTCTACTGTTCTCATGATTTTCCTGGAGGATCATACAACATATGTCTCCTTGTGACAGACTCCTCCACACTGGTTTCTTATCATGCCCCTTTTTTTAATAGTGTGGGACCCATGAGCACATCTTCCTACATTGTTTCTCCAGATAAGACTATGCCCTATAGGCATTTGCAACCCCCACAGGGAGATTGCTGCCTCTTTTTCAAATAATTTACTACAGATGTCTTTATTCCACAGCACACACCAATGAGATCATGTGCCTCATTAATAGCATGTGTGTGGTACAACCAAATATACCAATTTTTTGCAACCATCTTTTGTTACTTCACCTCTACCCTGATATAACACTGTCCTCGGGAGCCAAAAAATCTTACCGCGTTATAGGTGAAACCGCGTTATATCGAACTTGCTTTGATCCAGAGTGCGCAGCCCTGTTCCCCCCCCCCCCCCCCCCCCCGGAGCACTGCTTTACTGCGTTATATCCGAATTTGTGTTATATCAGGTCGCGTTATATCGGGATAGAGGTGTACATCCATTTTTAAAGAAATTAATATGAAGCTCATGTAGCTCTTCATAAATTGATAATTAGTCAATATGTGTGCAGCATTAATCCTCATACACCGCTGTGGTGCAGGTAAGTATTATTAAGCTCATGTTTTCTAGAGTTGGAAACTGAGGCCCAGAGAGATAAACTGATTTTCGCAAGGCAACAAAGTCAGTTAGTGGCCTGCCTTTGGACTAGAACTCAGGTATTCCTGGTTGCTAATCAGCAATTGCATGCCATCAATTTTTAGTCAGGAAAGTTTTAAAAGTTACATATTTCACTGACCTGATAAAAATTCAGAGCCCCTGTGCACACTATATTTGGAGTGGTGCTGAAACCTGTGGATCTAGTCAGGGAAGGTGCAGGGAAGTGGCTCCCCTGCATGTTCTCCAATTCTCCTCAGCCCCATAGAAGATTCTCCAAAGGTAGGGAAAAGGTGGGCAACGGGTGTTCTGTTCCACATGGCATATTCCCTCCTCAAAACTTGTTTGCCCTGTGAGAGCGAATGACTGCTGAAAACTAACCTGTTGCTTGCATGGGTTGCTCTTCTGCCCACTATGGAATATCCCCTCAACCCCGTTGAGGAGGTTCAAGTACAGCAACAGTCAGTCAGAGGAACCCCTGGTAGCAAATCTCCTTGGAGAAGCAGGAAGGCTGGCAGAGTATAAGCCAGGGGCCTCTATATGAAAGTTCCTTGCCTCGCACAGATCCACAGGGATTCATTGATTTGCTAGAAATGGAGCAAATCTGAATATAATCCTCATCTTGAATATAACAACACATCACCAGGGGTTCTGAGAGCCTCATTAACCAGCTCTTATTATCTCCCAGGCCAAAGGAAAGGAGATCTTACTCTTCAAAGACCCCTTTCAGGGCCTTCCAATGGCTATTATGGCAGCTGTCAGCCAGAAAGCTCCTGAAGGGAACAGAATGCCTTTCCCATTCATGCTTATTTATTTTCCCACTCTTCTACTCAAATATTTTTAAAGGTATTACTTGATTTCAATGAGGGTAACTGAATCAGCCCTCAGTAGGGCAGGATTTCAGGGCTCCTCCTTGCTATCAAGTGGATGGACTCCTATCTCACTGTGGATCCATTCAGGATCCTCTGATGCTAAAGGTGTGACATTTTCATTATTGTACCAGCCAGAAAAACCTCCTCACTATTTGCATTTGCCACAATAACATTTCCCTTATCTAGACTGTAGACCTCTCTGTTCCACTTGAACACTTTTCCTAATGTGTGGATAGCTTTGAGGATTCTGCTGCCGGTCACAGTCATGAATGGTGAGCGCAGCTTTTCGAAGCTCAGACTCATTAAAACATATCTTCGATCTACGATGGCCAATGAGAGACTGACATCTCTAGCTATTTTATCACTTGAAAATGCAATTGGCCAGTCTTTGGATCTCTGACTCTGTGCTTTAGTTTGCGAGGACAGAGGCAAGAAAAGTCCCTTGTGAACTAAAGGACCAGGGTTAAAATTCTAAGGCTGTCACCTACTGTAACACTATTTAATACTGCTCCACCCAATGCTGGTGCACAGTTCAATTTCTTGATGTTAGTAGATCTCAGTTATTCTTAAAATTAAAAAGTTTCTATAAGCTTAGAGGAAAATAATTTTTTATTTGCTTATATATGGCATGAATAAATACAGATTTACAGATCCTAGCATGCGAATGTATTGTCTTATATAACATGGATAAATCATGCATGCAAATCGTGCATCAAAGTAATGAAATAGGCTACAAATGCAAAAAAGAAGGTATTCAAAAGTTTAACAAATGGAGGGAGAGGGTGCCAAAGACGCTCCTCACCTGGGGTGCCATTTGGTCTAGGGCTGGCCCTAGATCCATCCCATCTTCCATTCCTTGAAGGCTTTCTGCTTTCTCTTCATAACCTGGTTGAGATGCTTGCTTATCAGATGTATTAGTAACTTTTGGTCATTATTAACCTTAGTCTAACTGGAACTAGCACTGTATAGGTGAAAGACGTCATTTCCTACTTCTAGTAACTTGAGCCATCCCCCATATGGTCACTTATAACAGATGAGCCTCATTCAGATCTCAATTTTGAAACTCCAAATATAAAAAATGTTTTGATATCTGGGATTTTGGTCATGCACATCTCTAATTACATCACAATGGATAAGCAGAATTAAAAACTGAGATCAGGAAGGAAAAGCTCTTACATTAACATTTGTAATAAGCTTTGGAATTCAAAGAGTCACAATTTGATCTCTGATTCTCTTTTGCTCCCGGGGGAGATTCACTATGGCAGTCCTTTACCTGGTACAGCTGAGTTCACGGCATGTGGGGAAGACAGAGTTAAGGCTCCATCCTTTCCTTGCCATGGCCACCCGCTTGCCTCCCTCTATAATATTATTTGTATTATGGGAATACCTATAGGCTGGAACCATTATTGTGCTACACACTGTATATGCACATAGTCCCGTACAGTTCCTACCACAATGAGATTTTAATCTACAAGACTGAGTAAAGGTGGGAAAGGAAACAGGCTCAGAGATTTCCCAAGGTCATGCTGTAGGTCAGTTGCAGAACCAGCAATAGAACCAAGATCTCCTGAGTTCTAGTCCAGTGCCCCATTTATTTTTCATGGTCCACATGCCACCTTTGATGTTTACCTCTCACTGCACTATGACTCAGAATGCAGGTAGCCCACCAAATGAGAGGGAAAAATCTTACTGCCCTCTCCCTTAGTCCATTGCCTAGGCATGCACCATGGGTCACAATTGGATCCTCAGTTATTAAGTTTGTTATGGTATGAGGGTTTCTCTTTAAAGACAGCAAAAGTGGGTGTCTTGGCCAAGCCTAAATGGTATATAAACTTAGAACCTATATAATGAGCTTGCTCTCTCCATGTTGTTTTTCATTAAGATATATGCCCTATATAATGAATTCTTTTTGTTTAAGGCTATTCTCTTGGAATGCTTCAGAATCACCTTCATTTGTCCAAACGGAACTCATGTTCTATACTCATGTTTTTAACTATTAATTGGAAGACAGGTGTTTTACTTTCTTACCAGAGGATAGTTGGTTATTTTAGGACTAATTAACACTGAGACATAGATAGACCAGAAAGTAGATACTAAAGTATAATTCTGAATCCGTTTCAGTCCTAGTTCATTTTGCAATATGGACAATACATGAAATTAAGTAATCATTATTACTTTGAACGTCTATAGTACTTTTAATCTGAGATTACATACTTTAGAATGATACATTAATTTATTGTCACAACATCCTTCTAAAGTAGGTAAATATCATTATTCTCATTTTAAACAATAGGCGAAGTTTTTAACCTATCATTTTCAAAAGTGTATACTAATGTTGGGTGCCCAGCATGAGACATCCAGGACCTGATTTGCTGAAATGTTGAACTCATCTACAACATCAGATGAAGATAATGGGAGCCATTTTAGCTTTGCAGCTATGAAAATCAGGGTCAAGATGCTCATCCAGAAATGCAGATACCTCAAATTAGTGGACACTTTTGAAAGTTTTAGGTCTTGTTCTATTGTTCACTCTAGTCAGATGATAGTAGGTACTGGAGAAAACAGTGTCCATCCTTCTTTGGCCTGAAGTATGGTCTGAGGGTGCCAAGACTAAAGCTAAAATGGCAGAAATTCCAAGGGATACTTGGAAGAGATTTGGAAGAACAACTGGATGAATGAAAATAATATCCTACAATTTAACTATTCAGAGATGTAAACATGAACCTGCCTGTTCCATGTATGTATAATCATATACAGCACATGCTAATTCCACATACAACACAGTCATGATACAGTAGAATGAGCAAATATAGAATAAAAGGGACAGAAATGGCCTACTAGATCAAATTTATTTCCCTATTATGGTACAACATAGTCACACATAGAGGACATATCAGATATTCATCTGAACCTTAACTTTATTTTAGCCAAAAGACAGAGAAAAAAATATGCACAATTGTAATCCTTTTTTTTTTTTAACATTGGAATAAATTATTTTATCAGGACTGTGGTGGCCATTTTATATCCTACAGAACAAAGCAAATATATTTCATGGGCAATGGATAGATTTTGTTGAAAAATATATATATGCCTTATTTAGGTGAGCTTTATCATTTTGTTTCTTTGACATTATGTAATGGAAAATTGCAGAACATAAATTAAACAAATGTACAGTAATAATGAAAGCCCTAAAACCAGAACTGCGTACTTCTGACTTTGTGGAGAACAGAACATAACTATCTTTAAACAATTATCTCACAGTAAGTTACCACAACGTACTGGATATTATTGTAACCTTACTTTCTGCCCTTCTCTGAAAAGCAGTATAATACTATATATTAAAAGACAAAGCTAAGATTTTTCATTTATCTTGGCTAGTCATTTTGCAGTGAAGAAAAAATCCAGACATAAAGGAAGAAGGAGCACACGAGAAAGATGAGAAACCAGCAAAGCACCTTCAGAAAATGTCAGTTTTGTCAACCCCAAAGAAAACATCTATACTGGATGTTTCTATGGAAACTAATGAAGAATGATCATGCAAAACTCTTTCAAGAGATTTTCCCCCATAGCAGGAACATCAACATCACTATATGTTGGCACATATAATAAATTATATTTTCTGCCCAAACTCTAAGCATAAGGATCTCTAAGCGTTGAGGCCTGATCCTACAGGCCTTACTTATTGACCTCAGTAGGACTATTCACATGGGTAAGAGGTCCAGGTCAGGTCCTTACTTGGAAATATATGCATCAACATTATTACTGAATACTACCACAGGATAGTTTCGGTTACCCACAGGTCCCTCTAAATGCTTTAGGCCAAATTCAGTTTTGTGTAACTCACTGGAGTTGCACTCACAAAGATCAATTTATTCCATAACAACATTATAATTAGGGCCCTACCAAATTCACAGCCATGAGAAATGAGTCATGGACCATGACATCTGGTCTTGTGTGTTTTTACTCTATACTACAGAGATTTCACAGGCAGGTGTGAAAGTAAGTTAGGCCACTTACCGGTATGGGCTGGAGGGGGGGGGGGCCCTCTGGCCCCCAGAAGGGGCAGGGCCTCAGGCAGAAGGGGCGGAGCTGGGGGTCAGCATCCGCCAACCAGCCCTTTCAGGCCGCCTGGTCCACACCACCCGGGGCTCCCGTGTTGATTTAAAGGGCCTGGGGCTCCGGACACATAGCAGTGGTGTCTGGAGCCCCGGGCCCTTTTAAATCGCTGCCCCAGGGCAACTGCTCCCTTTGCCCTACCTGTCGGAGGCTGCAGGGGAGGAGGGACAATGGGGCAGGGACATTAAAGCACTGCAGGGCCCTTTGCCGTGGCAGCGCTTTAACGTTGCTGTGCCCATCACCGACCGGGGGGGGGGCAAAAATGTTAAAGCGCTGCCATGGCAAAGGACCATCCTTAAAGCGCTGCTGCAGCAGTGCTTTAATGTCCTTGCTCCTCCCATCCCACCCCCCGTCGGCGGCCCTGCCGGTACGGACCCTACTGGCAGGGCTGCCTGGGCTGGATATGGGCTGGTCTGGGTTCTTACCGGTACAGAGTACCGGCCCGTACCGGCTCACTTTCACCCCTGTTCACAGGTGAGACCAGTGTTTCTCAAACTGGGGGTGCTGAACCAAAAGAGAGTTGCAGAGTGGTCAGAAGGTTATTTTAGGGGGGTCACGATATTGCCACCCTTACTTCTGTGCTGCCTTCAAAGCTGGGCAGCCAGAGAGCAGCAGCTGTTGGCCGGGCGCCCAGCTCTGAAGGCAGCACCCCATCAGTAGCAGTGCAGCGGTAAGGGTGGCAATACCATACCATGCCATCCTTTCTTCTGCGCTGCTGCTGGCGGCGGCTCTGCCTTCAGAGCTGGGTTCCTGGCCAGCAGCCACTGCTCTCCAGCTGCCCAGCTCTGAAGGCAGCACTGTCACCAACAGCAGCACAGAAGTAAGGGTAGCAGTACCACAAACACCCCTACAAAAACCTTGTGACCCCCCCCCAACTCCTTTTTGGGTCAGGACCATCTTAAAAGGGAAATAGCATCCTCCGAGGCCTTGACCCTCTAGCCAGGTCAGAGAAAAAATAGGGTTGCCAACCTTCTACCTGCACAAAACCGAACATCCTTGCCCCACCCCTCCTCTGAGCCCCTGCCCCGTTCCTTCTCCAAGGCTCCACCCCTGCTCACTCCATCTCCCCCTCCCTCTGTCGCTCGATCTCCCCACCCTCACTCACTCACTCATTTTCACTGGGCTGGTTCAAGGGGTTGGGGTACGGGAGGGGGTGAGGGCTCCAGCTGGTGGTGCAGGCTCTGGGGTGGGACCAGAAATAAGGAGTTTAGGGTGTATTGAGGGGTCTCCGGGCTGAGACAGTGGGTTGGGATGCGAGAGGGGGTGAGGGCTCTGGGTGGGGGTACAGGCTCTGGGGTGGGGCCAGGGATGAAGGATTTGGGGTGCAGGAGGGACCTCGGGGCTGGAGGTGGAGCCGAGGGGTTCAGATTATGGGGGGGGCTCTGGACTGAGGCACTGGTTTGGGGTGTGGGAGGGGGTACAGGTTCTGGGATGGGGGTGCAGGTTCCAAGGTGGGGTCAGAAATGAGGGGTTCAGGGTGCAGAAGGGGGCTCTGGGCTGGGGCAGGGGATTGGGGTGTGGGGGTGAGGGCTCTTGCTGGGGGTGCAGGCTCTGGTGTGGGATGGGGATGAGGGATTTAGGGTGCAGGAGGGGGCTCCAGGCTGGGGTTGAGGGGTTCAGAGGGTGGGAGAGGGATCAGGGCTGGGGCAGGGGGTTGGGGCGCAGGAGTGGGTCCGGGGTGCAGGCTCTAGGTGGTGCTTACCTCAAGCAGCTCCCGGAAGCAGCGGCATGTCCCCACTCTGGCTCCTACATGTAGGCACGGCCAGACAGGAGGCGCTGCCCCTGCCGCTCCCATTGGCCGCAGTTCCCAGCCAATGGGAGCTGCAGAGCCAGCACTTGGGGTGGGGTCTGCGTGTGGAGCCCCCTGGCTGTCCCTACCTGTAGGAACCAGAGAGGGGACCTGCCGCTGCTTCCAGGAGCCGCGCGGAGCCACAGCAGGCAGGGATTCTGCCTTAGCCCCGCTGCAACGTCAACCGGACTTTTAATAGCCCAGTTAGTGGTGCTGACCAGAGCCACCAGGGTCCCTTTTTGACCAGGAGTTCTGGTAAAAACTGGAGATCTGGCAACCCTAAGCACCAAACAGTCTCTCGCCTAATGTCCTAACTCAGGTAGACGGCAGACAAATGCAGGCCTCTTGGCCTAAAGTGGGGAGCTGCCACCCCAAGCATGGGCTTGATGGCAGGGGTACTTGGGCTCACCCTATTCCACTGGGTCCCAGTCCAGGCCCTAACTGTGGTGGAGGGCTCTGCCACTCGGTCAGCGGGGATCTCACCACAACACACTAACCAGTATTCTGTCCACAACACCGGGCTATTGTCTGGTGTCCCCAGGCTACTTCCTATGATCCCCTCACTGGGTACCTTCACGTCATGGGTATCCACCATCTCCCTGGGGTACACAGCAGCATTCCCAGCAGCTCCTTGGTGCCCTTGTTGGCTGGCAGCTCTGGCAATCCCTTTGGGTCAGGGGTGCTGGAACAATGTGTATAGAAGTGGTGCTGAGAGCCATTAAACCAAACTGTAAACCCTGTATACAATGGAAACCACTGCAATCCAAGTTCCAGCACCTATGCTTTGGGTCCTCGGTGCTGCAGAAATCCCTCTTGGGAACAAGCCCCAGCAGCAGGCTAGAGGCGTCTGCCTCCTTCAGCAGCTCCAACCCAACTGAGCTGCAGGGCCTGCCTTTTATACTTCCTGTTGCACCTGTTAGTTCCAGTTTAATCTTGCCAAATTATTAATGTAAATATAGTTAAAATAAGTTCTGTAAATCAAAGGCCATCTTGGTCTAGTGAAAGAACAAGGTAGCCTCCATTTTGTGTTGGGTTCTTGTTCCTCTATACCAAAAAAAGGGCGGGAAAATAGGAAGAACGGGAATCTGACCTAGCCCGGCAACAGCTTCCTATAAAGACAGATGAGGGGAGGAGCCAGGGGGCTCTTGAACTTTTGAGTTGTCAGAGGTTCAAGTGTCCAGCTCTCTCTCGTAGTGCGGTACAATCTTGGCACTGACTATTGACCTGCATTAGTTACTTATTAATTAAGTTGGGGTTGTTGGTTGTTTGTTATTTTGGGAAAGCAAACTTCCACACATGAACCTAGTCCGATTAGTTAGCTCAATCGTGCACCCAGGACGACGCAAAGCGGGTTAAGGTGGGAGTTAAGATAGGGATACGTACCTCTCTATTTCATCTGTCATCCACGGTCAGTGTTCATCGCTGGCTTCGGTCATCTGGATTCTGCAGCCTCTTCATCGCTGACGTCTGTAAAGGTAGAATAACATTTTGTATTATAGAGTGCATGTGTGTGTGCCTTTGTGTTATCCCGAATCTCCAGAATCATTAATCCATTCCCCTTTCCCTTCCTTCCTTTCCCCTTAGCAAATAAAGTGGTGGTGTTTATTTTATATTTGTGTGTGTGTGGAGTTCATTGGAGTCAGCTCTTATAGATGGGCTAAAAAGGGGGACTCATCGGAGGATAAATTGTAAGGCTCCCCGAGATCTTCTGATCAGATCAGCCTAGAGAAAAATAAATCCTTACACACGCATCTGCTTCCAGCAGGGCGGGCCTGGCTGCGCTCACCAGTGGTTGGGCGGTGATTCCTCCCCATCAGGCCCGAAGGGTGACCACGCCCTCTTACTACAGGGGCTTATGCTGACTTAAGATCACTTTTGTACACTCTTGTGCTTGGGCTGCTCTGGAAGCTGCAGAGGCCCCAGATCTAACTTAGCCCCAGGGGCCTGTGTAAGTTACAGCAGCCTCCTGGGTGTTCTTTGGGCTACAGAGCTTCCCAGAATCTCCACAGCACTGGGTGCCAAGGCCCCACTCAGGTTCATGCCCCAAGCCCCAACCCTGATATGCTTTCTATGCCAGACCTTGCAAGGGGATCCTTAGAGGGCAGCCTTATGGATATCTCCACAGTGCCTACACCAGGGGAATCCTCCCCATGCTGGAACCAGGGCGTTTAGGGCCCCTTTACAGTGCTTTGCTTTTTAAAGGTAAAAGGTAAGTGATGGGGAGGACCTCTCCCTCAGTCTGTCTCTCCTATCACACTCAGAACATGTTTAGTCAGCGTCCTGAATCTTCTTGTCACTTTTTACTTGTGGTAAAGGGGCAAGCCAGGAGAAGATGAGTGCTGAAATGTACTTGTTTGCACCACTGATCTAGCATACGGGCATAAAACTACCCACAGTCTCTAGCACCATTTTTCTAGCACAGTTCTAGCATGCCCTGCCCACACCAAACAGAGAGAAGTTCGGTCAACAAGCATGTTTAAACCAATGTTGTTGGCCCAATTCCAGCCATTCTGTCAACAAAACCTGGATAAGGTACCTTATGTAATACTATACATAAGGGACTCTATGTATGTTATCATCCAAGGCACCACAGACATTGCCATTTATTAAAAAACATTGCCATATAAAATAACTAAAGCAAATAACAAAGCAAAATAAAGTGTATTTTATTAACAGTAAAGAGGTTTCCTTTCTCCAAATGAAAGAAATTAAGGATAGTTTCCCTTAAAACTATCCTTAGTAACCCTTTGAAACATACTCTGATCAAAATTATAATATTGGCACTGTCTAGCTACTTAAGACATATGAATGCAGAACTATCCCAGAGGAAATTTTATTTAAGTAGAAATGTCATATTTATATTATGATCTTTATTATTTTATCATTTTGCTCAGTTTTTATTTATAACTAGGGGACTCTATGACTCAGGGGATAAGTAATGGTTTTCCAGGGCCTTTCACCTCCAGATTTACAGTTCTAATCAAGGCTAGATTGGCAATGTCTATAAATTGTTACCATCTGATGTCTGTTTGGTCACCTATGTTAATAGAGTTGGTGATTTCGGTCAGTTTTCTAGCAGATGGATGGATGTCTGTCTCACAGCTGGCACCTGTGAGCAAAGAGGTCAAGGATACATGAGCAGTGCCTGTCCCATAGATAGATGAGGCACTTTAATTTAAGGCTCTGTCAGGGGATTGAAGTCTGAACCAGGCAACACCACCCAGTGGTAGGAGTCGATGGTTGGGGTAGGGGAACCCAGGCCCTCCCTGTTCTACCGGGTTCTGACCCTGGACCATGTGAGTAATAGTTTAACTGTGCAGCCAGGTGGGTGGCTGCCCCCATGCCTGCTCCCTGGGCCATTTCCTACCCTGGCTTCAGATCCTCCACTGGCGCCACTGGACTGCATTTGGATTCCCCCTGGAGTCCTCTCTGTTCATGCTCTGGAGGGTTTTCCTCTATCAGTCACAGCCTGTCAGTCCTGGCCCCCAGGGGTGAAGGGCCTGTGGCTGCTGGGCAGTGGGACCTGGTCCCAACCATGTGGAGACCTGGCAGTTTCTCTGCAGAAGCTTGCAGCACACAACTGCTCCACTACCCTGAGCTGCTCCCTTTTGAGCTCAGCCTCCAATGTGAGCATGCCCAGCAGGGGTGACTGGACAGGGCCTTCTGGACCCAAAGCTGCTCATTAACCCATAGTTCACCAGTGTGGAGCTCATGCACCCCATCACAGGCTCTCAATATGATGCTTTTCATGGCATTCACATTTTTTAAAAGATTCTTCTTATTGCCTAATCTTTGTAGTTATTTGCCCTGCATGACAGGCATTGTCCAGGGTACCTACATGACTCAGTACGCTTTGTCTGAAAGTAAATGCTTGGCTTGATTTAATTGTAAGTGTAGTGTAGAAAGGTCCTTAGGTGGAACATGAGATCAAGGAGAATGGATTTGGTAACAGTGCTGGATTATTTTATGCTAGTACTACACTAGATGGCACTATCATTTAAGCAAAATGAACCAAACCATCTGAATTGCCCATTAAAACTTGATGCAGCAAATACTCCTTACAGGCCAGTGCGGGGTGGATGCCCCATCACACTCTCCTTCTATTCTTATAACTCTGTGGGTATATTTAACTCTGTGAAGTGTTTGGGGGTACAGTTTGTATGAAAGGCATTATACAAAATAAGAGTCTAATCTTGCTGCCCTTACCCATATGAGTAGGCCCCCACTGGCTAATAACTTCCCATTCAGTGGGTATATTCCAGACAACTGTTACAATAAGCTCTACATAAGCTTGTGAGAAAACTTTCCCAGTCTTTGCGACCTTGAGTTAGATGCCTGCAAACTAACTACCCCGCTTCTTATCTCTATTATTTCTGCTAGTGTGAGTGAAACTGCAGCCATCTGCTAGAAAGCTGACATTACATTTCTGCTTCAGCCTACTTCAGAGCATGTAAGCAGTTAGCATAGAAGTAGGTGAGAGTTCCCAAGATGGAGTCACTGTGGTTCACAGACCCAGAGCAAAAGAGCTTCATCGGCACTTGTGGCCTTCCACTCTCCCGAGTTACCTGGTAGCTATGCCTAGTGGACCCCAACAATCCCTCCTTTGAGAACACTCAACAAACCTTTGTCAGAGTTTTCTCATACTCTAAAGACAAAATGCGATTAAGCTCCATGCAATCAGGATTATCAATGAGAGGGTATAAGGGAACTTCTGGGGTATGGGAGGTACAAATCTTACGTATGAGCACTTTACAGCAAATGAGCAAAAGAACAAGAACAAAACATACCACAACACCTGTGAGCAAAATGCGAACAATGTTTCCCCCTATATCCCCTAGTTCTCCTAAACCAGGTATCCAACCCCAAAGGGAATCCAAAATAGTGGGTTCTCCTTCCTGGGCCTTCCACTGGTTAAAGGCCCGTTCAGCTGACAAGATGTGCTTGTTAATGTCCTGTGAAAACTCTGGGACATAGGTACAACACTCTTCTCCAATAAGGGCACATACAATTACAACAACCCAAATGCCCAGAAGATAAGAAGAATTGTTGACACTAAACAAGTCAAAAAATAACAAGACCAAATACATAGGCCAGGTCGGCCTTCTGTGAGAAAATAAAACCAATGCTCAGGGTTCTCGCGGGGAGTATGCTGTGACTGTTCAGAAAGATCACAACGCATTCCCAGCGACCCTTACTGTCTTTTGAATAACAGCTTAAGTCCCAAATCGTCGTTAGCAGTCTTCTCCGCAGACTGGACAGTCCACTGTTTAGGAGTGGGCACTGCTTTCAGTCGAGAGTGATGAATCCAGTTCTTGTGTCCTTCGACCTTTGCCGCTGTATGGGTGACAAGCAGGACTGTGTGGGGTCCCTTCCACTTCTCTTGGAGAGGCTCGTCCTTCCAGGTTCGCACGAGAACGGAGTCACCAGGCTGCAGGGAGTGGACCGGAGTATCCAGCAGAAGAGGTTGTGAATCTTTGGTATACCTGTGAAGAGAAGAAAGAACAGCAGACAGAGAGCACATGTACTGAGACAAGAAACCACACCCCATTTCCCATTCCCCTGCCAGAACAGGGGTACCATTCATAGGCCATGCTCTTCCAAACATAATCTCGAAGGGACTAAGCCCTATCCTACCCTTAGGGAGAGCACGAATGCGAAGTAACACAAGGGGCAAGGCATCAGGCCACTTAAGAGAGGCCTCCTGACAGACCTTTGAGAGATGTCGCTTGAGTGTCTGATTTGTGCGTTCCACTACTCCACTGACTTGTGGTCGCCAGGGTGTGTGGAGCTTCCAGGGGATTTGCAGAGCACTTGATATCTTTTGAACAATTTGAGATGTGAAGTGTGTTCCATTATCAGATTCCATCCACTGAGGAAGGCCGAAGCGAGGAATGATCTCCTTGACAAACTTAAGAGCCACTGTCTTGGCAGTGTTGTTGCGACATGGGAAGGCCTCAGGCCATCCGCTGAATCGATCCACTAAGACGAGAAGGTACCTGTACCCTTGGGTTCTGGGAAACTCAGTAAAGTCTATTTGCCACACTAATCCTGGGCCTGGGGTAGGTTCCAGGGTGGCTGGTGGCACTGCTACTCCTGGTCGAGGGTTATTCTTTTGGCAGATTAAACATTCAGCTTGTACCTTTGATGCTAGGGGTTTAAGTCCGGAGGTTAGAAAATATTTATTCATGAGCTGGGTAAGAGCCTCTCTGCCTGCGTGTGTGGTTTGATGCAGTTTCTGCAACACTGGTCGAAGCAAGCCCTTGGGCAGGAGGATTTTTCCCTCTGTGGAATAAAGCCATCCCTCTTTTTCCTGGAGACCGAGACTGTCAGCCAGGTTTCTGTCCTCTTGGGAGTACTGAGGGGCTGCAAGCTCACCCACTGATGGGATGAGGGCATGCATTTGGGCATTCTCCTCAGTTGCTGATTTCAGGGTAGCAGCTCGTTTAGCTTCCCTGTCTGCTCTGGCATTACCCTTGGTTACATCTTGATCTTCCCTTTGATGGGCTTTGCAATGCACCACTGCTACTGCTGAGGGGAGTTGTACTGCTTCTAACAGCCGGAGAATTTGAGACCCATGCTTGACCGGGGAGCCTTGGGCTGTTAGCATCCCCCTTTGCTTCCACAAACCAGCGTGAGCATGCAATACCCCAAAAGCATACTTTGAGTCAGTAAAGATATTAACCCGTTTGTCTTTTGCCAGCTCGAGTGCACGAGTCAGGGCCACTAGTTCAGCAAGCTGGGCAGATGTTCCTGCCGGTAAACTCTCAGCTTCCACGGTATCATGAAGAGACACAATAGCATAACCAGCCCTCCTTTGCCCATCTACAACGGCACTACTGCCATCCGTATACCATTCCAAGTCAGCATTTGGGAGTGGCTGATCTTTTATATCTGGGCGGCTAGAATACTGAACATCTATGATTTCTAAACAGTCATGTTCCTGCTTTTCTGTCTCTGGTAGCAGTGTAGCTGGATTAAGGGAGGGACAGGTCTGCAGGGTGACTTCAGGATTCTCTAACAGCTTCGCCTGGTACCGAGCAACCTGAGCCTGTGTGAGCCAAAGACCACCCTTAGTGTCCAGCAAGGCTCGGACCATATGGGGAACATACACTTGCACAGTTCCTCCCAGTGTCAGCTTTTCAGCTTCCCCAAGCACTAGAGCAGTAGCTGCGACCGCCCTCAAACAGGCTGGCCATCCCTTTGAAACTTGATCCAGTTGTTTAGAAAAGTATGCCACAGGACGTTTCCAGGCACCTAAATAGCTGGGTAAGCATTCCCAAAGCTACCCCTTTTCGTTCATGCACATACAGTTGGAACGGCTTAGATATATCGGGCAAACCCAGGGCTGGAGCTTCCATTAGCTTCCTTTTCAAGATTTTAAATGCCCTGTCCGCTTCTGGGGACCAGTGAAAGGGGTCATGATCCGCTCCCTTAACACATTCATACAGAGGTTTAGCCCACAGTCCAAACTCTGGAATCCATATTCTGCAAAAACCTGCCATGCCCAGGAATGCCCTAAGCCGTTTACGGTTGCTGGGGATGGGAACTTGGCAGATAGCCTCCTTCCTTTCGTTTGAGAGCTGTCTCTCTCCCTGCCTGATGTGAAATCCCAGATATTGAACCTCTGAAAGAGCAATTTGGGCTTTGCCTTGAGATACCCTGTATCCTCGCAGTCCAATAAAGTTTAGGAGACTCACAGTAGCTCTGAGATAAGGGATTAGACCCACAGCAGCAATTAACAAGTCATCTACATATTGCAGCAGGAGGGCTCTGTCTGAATTATCCCACTCCTCCAAGTCTCTGGCCAAAGCCTGTCCAAACAGAGTGGGGGAATTTTTAAATCCTTGAGCCAATACTGTCCAACAAAGCTGCTTTTTAACCCTTCGTTTGTCTTCCTTATGCCTTGCAGTATTTTGCAGATCTCACAGTTGCTTGGGCACATTCAGGCCCCCCTTTCTCTTGGTTGTCAGCCAAGTCTTGGCTGTGAACAATGTCCTTGGATGGCCTGCTAGCTGTATTTTCCTCTCAGTTAACTCATTCTGTTCTCTTTCCTTCTCCCTTTCTCGGCTTCTTCTAACTTCCAAAGGAACCTTCCACTCTTCACTCATACACCTCTTCTCCAACCATTAACACATACTCATTGCCATCATACACCTTTCCAGTAACATAACTTCTGTACAGAGCTTTGAAGCAACAAACCAGGACGAGCACACTCACTTCTGAGGATTCCACTCTGTACAACTTCTGGTGTCCAATAGCTTTCCCTTTAAACCTTAAATGCCTTCTCTGTCTTCATCCTTAGCCTTAGCTATAAACTGATTCCACTCCACTTCAGACAACAGGGTTCTCATAAGTATATTACAATCATCCCAGTCAGGCTTATGACTAGCTAGACATCCTTCAAAGATAGAAATGAACTTGCTTGGATTCGTTGAGAATTCTCCTGCCTCTGCCTTAAAAGCAGCTAGATGTACAGGGTTAAAAGGTACATGCGAGTAGACAGATACTATCTGAACTGGCCGTTCCTGAGTTCCTGGACGGGCTACCACACTCTCAGTAATCAACGGATACAATCCCACGGGGGGGGGGGGGGTACTCTCTGAAGCCTGTGGGGGTGGAGGAGCCGAAGGGGACACCGATTCTGGCATTACAACAGTGGGAGGGTTCTGGGGTTTAGCAGCCGTTACTACCGAGCCTGTCGGAGTCAAATGGCACTTGAGCAAAATATCAGTCCTATTTCTTAACACCATAAACGTATACGCATAGAGATGTTCATTCCATTTACCGGTTCTCTGACAAAACAAAAGCAATTGAAGGATCGTGTTGTAATTAAGTGATCCTTCCGGTGGCCACCTTTCTTGGCACTCTAGCTGGTACTGAGGCCAATCAACTGTACAGAACCTTTTCAATTTACTTTTAATCAACTGATCAGATCCAAACACCTTCCAGTTCACCAGAATGCATTCTAAAGGTGTACACTGTACCCTGCCGGCTGTACTCTGTCCCTGCCCCATACCAAGGGAGACTCTGGGCGTCCCCAGGTCACAACAGACAAGTCCCCACTGGACTGTTCCTACCTTATCCAAGGGTCTTGTTCTGCACCGTCACCGTCGCCCTATCAACGGGACCGGTTCCCCACCGTCGCCCGCAGCTGCTTCTCCACTGTCTGTGTGCGTTGCACCGTTGTGCCCTCCGGGGTCGAGCAAACCACGTCTCCGCCGAGGCCCCCGATGAAGTCACCGGTGCGCGCTGGGCGTCGGTCGTTGCTGTAATCCGTCGGCCACCAGGAGGGATCCGGGCAAGGCTAAATTTCAGCCTCGAGCCCACCCAGGGACGCCAAAACTGTTGCCTGCCCTGGGGGCTCGAGGGGACAACAATGGTCCGTCGCCCGGTGTGCTTGGCACCAGTAAAGACACCGAGGGGAGAAAGCAAGCCAAGTTTATTTCAGAGCTCTGAAATGGCACTAGGAGACCAGCATGTCTCAAATCAAGTGCCACAAATACAAACAAATTTTACCTTTTATACTCCAAACTGTTTACATACATCTCTTTGTCTGGCTGTCCCCCTTACCCCTCCCTTCCAGACAACTGTTACAATAAGCTCTACATAAGCTTGTGAGAAAACTTTCCCAGTCTTTGCGACCTTGAGTTAGATGCCTGCAAACTAACTACCCCGCTTCTTACCTCTATTATTTCTGCTAGTGTGAGTGAAACTGCAGCCATCTGCTAGAAAGCTGACATTACATTTCTGCTTCAGCCTACTTCAGAGCATGTAAGCAGTTAGCATAGAAGTAGGTGAGAGTTCCCAAGATGGAGTCACTGTGGTTCACAGACCCAGAGCAAAAGAGCTTCATCGGCACTTGTGGCCTTCCACTCTCCCGAGTTACCTGGTAGCTATGCCTAGTGGACCCCAACAAAGGTGTAGATTATACAACTACCCTAACATCCAAATTGTAGCCTCCTAGCCCAGCCTCCAGTCACACACTCAGCAAGCAGCTTCCCTGGACTAGCAGAGCTGACCATGTGGTGACTAGTCTCACCTAGGGGGCTGGAGGTGAACCCAGCCTGGCTGGGGAAATTTCTCAGCAAACGCTACCAATTGGGACTCATCCGTGGGGAAAGAAAACCCAGGTGAGGGATCAGCTGTCAGGTTCCTAGAGGTCAGTTCTCAAGGGAAACCCTGCTTGCAGGCCTGGGACTCACTAGCTCCCCACACAACCAGTCCTGCCCTTGCCCTGGCTGGCTCCAGCCTCTCCAAAATGGCTTCTCCCCTCTCCTGAACTCTCTGGGAGGGGCATCTCACTCCCTATTGGTTGCTGGGCAGACTCTGAGTTTGCCTTGGCTCCTCCTCCCTGAGCTGCCGGCAGACAGAGCTCCAGGAATCTATGTAATCTCCTTGGGGGTTACACAAATAAGTAGGATCAGGCCCTAAAATTGTGTCATACTGTATACAGAGTATACATTTGTATATTGATTTAATATATCTCATCTAAGGAACTTATCTGGCCCCCATTATTGTAGCACCTGAGTGTACCACAATTTTTTTAATGTATCTAGTCTACAGATAGGGAACTGAGGCAGTGGAGTGATTTGCCCAAGATCACACAGGGAGTCTATAGTACAGCAGACTTGAACTCAAGTCTCAGCCTAGTGCTTTAGCCACTGAACAATCCCTCCTTTCTTCAAAGATTTATGTTAGAACTATATACAAGCAGATAGAATGCACACTTGGTCTGTGTATGCATTCTATTTCAACAAAATGTAGAGCACTCAATTTACATATATAAAGTATTTTGCAAAATAACGACCTAATTCAAAGCCCACTGAAGTCAAATCTTGCTACTGACTTCAATGGCCTTTGGATCAGGTCCTAAATGCTGAAGATCTGAAACGAAGAGGTCTTCTTTAGATAAGTGTAAGAGGCTTTAATGCATTACAGATTCTCATTCCAGTGTATTAAAAAAATTCACTTAGGTATAATGAGCTAATTCTCACTCTTGACATAGATTTCAAAGACTGGTTAAATCACTCCAAGATGCAGAGAGAAGAATCATTCCAAGAGTAAATACATGAAGTACAAATCTTCCCAGAATATATTGCTTAAAATTTAACATGTATAGTGACCTGTCCATGACTAAAGCTGTGGCAGCCTGTGCATCTCAGGACATAAGAACATAAGAGCGGCCATACTGGATCAGACCAAAAGGTCCATCTAGCCCAGTATTCTGCCTTCTGACAGTGGCTAATGTCAGGTGCCCCAGAGGGAATGAACAGAACAGGTAATCATCAAATGATCCATTCCCTGTTGCCCATTCCCAGTTTCTGGCAAACAAAGGCTAGGGACACCATTCCTGCCCATCTTGGCTAATAGCTATTGATGGACCTATCCTCCATGAACTTATCTAGTTCTTTTTTTGAACCCTGTTATAGTCTTGGCCTTTACAACATTCTCTGGCAAAGAGTTCCACAGACTGACTGCGTTGTGTGAAAAAAATACTTCCTTTTGTTTGTTTTAAACCTGCTGCCTATTAATTTCATTTGGTGGGCCCTAGTTCTTGTGTTATGAGGAGTAAATAACACTTCCTTATTTACTTTCTCCACACCAGTCATGATTTTATATTCAATCATATCCCCCTTTAGTTGTCTCTTTTTCAAGCTGAAAAGTCCCAGTCTTATTAATCTCTCCTCATACGGAAGCCATTCCATACCCCTAATCATTTTTGTTGCCCTTTTCTGAACCTTTTCCAATTCCAATATATCTTTTTTGAGATGGGGCGACCACATCTGCATGCAGTATTCAAGATGTGGGCAAACCATGGACTTATATAGAGGCAATATGATATTTTCTATCTTATTATCTATACCTTTCTTAATGATTCCCAACATTCTGTTCACTTTTTTGATTACCACTGCACATTGAGAGTATATTTTCAGAGAACTTTCCACTATGACTCCAAGATCTCTTTCTTGAGTGGTAACAGCTAATGTAGACCCCGTCATTTTATTTGTATACTTGGGATTATGTTTTCCAATGTGCATTACTTTGCATTTATCAACATTGAATTTCATCTGCCATTTTGTTGCCCAGTCACCCAGTTTTGAGTGATCCTTTTGGAGCTCTTCGCAGTCTGCCTGGGACTTAACTATCTTGAGTAGTTTTGTATCATCTGCAAATTTTTCCATTTCACTGTTTACCCCTTTTTCCAGATCATTTATGAATATGTTGAATAGGATTGGTCCCAGTACAGACCCCTGGGGGACACCACAATTTGCCTCTCTCCATTCTGAAAACTGACCATTTATCCCTACCCTTTATTTCCTATCTTTTAATCAGTTACCAATCCATGAGAGGACCTTCCCTCTTATCCCATGACAGCTTACTTTGCTTAAGAGCCTTTGGTGAGGGACCTTGTCAAAAGCTTTCTGAAAATCTAAGTACACTATATCCACTGGATCGCCCTTGTCCACATGCTTGTTGACCCCCCTCAAAGAATTCTAGTAGATTGGTGAGGCATGATTTCCCTTTACAAAAACAATGTTGATTCTTCCCCAACGAATTATATTCATCTATGCGTCTGACAATTTTGTTCTTGACTATAGTTTCAACCAGTTTGCCCAGTACTAAAGTCAGGCTTTGTAATTGCCAGGATCACCTCTGGAGCAGCAGCGGGAGTCCCGGGCCTCCCCTGCCCAGCACCCGCGGCACCCCTGCGCCACCCTACCCCAAGATTTAGTCAGAGATATATAGTACAAGTCATGGACAGGTCATGGCCTGTGAATTTTTGTTTACTGCCCATGACTTGTCCATGACTTTTACTAAAAATATCCATGACTAAAATGTAGCCTTACCTATAATACATTAAAAGAGTTGGAGGTCTCATTGTAGTTCCTATTGGAGAGGTGTCCCAATTACAAAACTATCGCCACTATTGACATTAATTGGCATCCTCAACAGACAGATCAAGGAGAACATAAAGATTGAACAACACACTCACCTCTAGGTCAGGGTTGAGAAGTATTGCCAATCTCAAGCTTTCAAAAATCTTGACTCAAACCTGACAAATCATGAGATTTATTTGCCTTCTGGATTTTGAGTCCTTAGGATTCACATTTTCAGGTTTTTGTCTACAACCATGAGGTCCAGAAACTTTCAGTTTTCATTTAAAATAAAGTGAGTGCCACATAATCTCATGACTCCAATAGCTGGAGCTTTATACTAGTGGGGCAATGTGAGACAGCTCTTATTGTTATGCTGTAGTCTGAAGTCCTTTGGCCTGAATTCTCAGTTACACTAATGTTGCTTATACTAGTGCTTTGGCTCCTTTATACTGACAGTGTAAAGGTGTAAGTGAGAATCAGGCCCATATATCTCTAGGACTGGCCAAGCAACATCGTTCACAGATGAACGTTACTTGTTTTATAATTCATAGGGCGAGAGTCTGTGCTGCATAATTTAGGGAGCTCTGGAGACCTGTGTCCCTGGGCAGCACTTCCCAGAACTGCGGCAGCACTCTGTGCTGCAGCCCCATTCTTAACATACCCCCATCCACCTCCAGTCCCACCCCCAACATGTCCTCTGCTGAGGCTTGCAAAGGGGTCATCAGAAGGCAGCCTTGCATCTGTCTTCCAAAATGTGTGCACCAGAAGAATCCTTTTAGTTATGGAGCTTTTAGGGCCCTTTTATGCTGCTTCTGCCCTTTTAAACAGCATAAAGAGGCCAGAGATAAGAGTGAGGCTCTCTCCTTGAGCATTATGAACCAAATCCTGAAGTCTTTACTCATTCCTTATTCAGTCAAAACTCCCATTGATTTCAGGGAGAGTTTTGCCTGAGCAAGTATTTCTGGATTTGGCCTCTTCATGTTAGCACATGAAGCTAGATATAAAAAGCAATCACAGAGTTGAGTCCCAAAGAGCAGCAGCAGAAGAAAACATACTATTTGTCCTAACAAAAAGGACTTCCATTCCATGAGGATTTGATTTTCTGTCCAAGGCCAGAACTAAACTCATTACTCTTCTTTGCACTAGTCTGTGTATCATTCTGTCTACAGTCAAAGCCAAGACACAGCAAAAAAACAGGGAATAATAAAATACTCACATACAAAACTAGGTTGATCTGCTATGTTAATTTGGCAAAGCCACAGCATGTGCTTTCCATTAGCTTTGGAGTTTGGGATGAAATGTTTAGCATGTCCACATGTATGCTGTATACTCTAGATGGGGTGAAAAGCTCTGTCCAAAGTTTTAAGCTGTATTCATTTTTATTTGACACCTTCTATTACATGCCATTAATAGCCATCAGGATTTAGATCAAAGTTAACTCTCACTGATAGGAGCAGTGTTGCAGGTGGGGAGCAAAATGATGCCAACTAGAGGTTATTTCCAAGACCTATCTTGCTGGTACAGGCCAGAGATGAAGCTGCACCCATGCTATGAGTTGCACACTACTGCTCCTTTATAGGGTTCTGATCCAAAACTCATTGAAGTCAATGGAAAGAAATCCCACTGATTTCAATGGGCATTGGATCACATCCCAGTGGAGCAGTGTGCTACCTTTCCTATCATGTGCTGCAGGTATCAGCACACACTTCAGGTGACCGTACACCTCCTAAGCAGACTGCATTGCCTTGAAGCTGTGGTGTGCAGACCAGCCTGGTAGCCAGTCTCCCTCCCACTTGATGAATAGAACACTAATTTGAAATCCTGTCCAGATGCTGTGGACGGTGAGCTCCCTAAACCCCATTCTCTCACTAGT
Source organism: Chrysemys picta bellii (assembly GCF_011386835.1). Lineage (NCBI taxonomy): Eukaryota > Metazoa > Chordata > Testudines > Emydidae > Chrysemys > Chrysemys picta. The sequence goes on from NC_088791.1 coordinate 65,562,163, forward strand.
GTACTCACTTAGCACCTAATTCCTCCACATATTTCCTTTTGATCATGTATTCAGAAGTAAATTAATTAATACAGTGAGCGATGAATGTTGAAAGGGTCCTCAGCACAGCCTCTAAAATCACGTGCATGATTGAAAACATTTTTGCACAGCCATGGCAGTGTTTCGGCACCTGGGAAAATGTAAGCATGGGAAACGGGGGGTAATTATAGCAGCAGCTGCTGAAAACAGAAGCCAAAAGTTTAAGATAGCCCTTTATTTTTTGCTTTCAGAAACTAAAAAATTGTACGCCTGGGAAATAATGTAATTTTCCCAGTTTGAATGGAACATGAAACTCCAACCTTTAATAAATAACTGTACTAAAAATACATATATTTTTCTACTCAGCAAAATTCATACAATTAACACACCTCACTAGGTAATTTTACTGGTAGACTATAAACAGTTTAAGTGAAAATAACAGCTCTACATTCAAGGCTTTTGTAATTCTGTATCAAAGAAATCTAGAGAAGCACAGAGTGATTTATAAAACCCTGAGTATTTATATTAACCCTGAGTAAAGACCCGAGAAAAATTAAGTTCAAATCCATCTTTTAATTTATTAACCTGTTGGCCAACATCTTCCAGGACTTGTCTACATGGGGTAGGTTTACCAATTATACTGGTAAAATTATACAGGTATATTTAAATTGATATAGTTATACCAGTATAACTCCTGTAGGCACTCTTATTCAGAGTGATTCAGGGAGGGGTAGCTTAAACAGCTCCAAAGTAACATAAGATAAACCAACAATCATGGACTAAGAGCGTCAGCATGGGCAGTTATATATCTCAGTTTAAATTCAGATCTTAGCTTATAGTTGTATAACGTTCCCGTGCAGACAAACCCTTGATTGCAATATAAAGCGTATTTTTTAGGACAGTCATCCATAAGTCATTCTTTGCACATTGCAACTTTCATTAATTTCATTTCAAGCTTGGGGTGTACAATTAAATCAGTATAAGGCCCTTAAGAAGACAAGTATAAAACTTCCTTTCCTCATAGTGTAAACTCCAAATGGCTAATCATTTATGTGATATTATTTTTATCATTCTCACTCTCCCATCCCGCAACCATGGTAACATTTCATCATATAACAGAACACTGTAATAGTATCACAAATTCAGATGGCCAATACAATGCAAAGGAAAAAGTCTTGAATTCTTTGTTGACCCTTGGAGTTGCTAACAATTCACTTTAGTAATGTACAAAAAATAATAGATCAACCTCTTTCTATGAAAGAATGAGATACAGCCTTAATATTTGTAAGCTTCCCTTCCCTGAATCTGGAAAAAATAAAATCTGAGGACACTCTCACTTATATTTTTTCTGCTTAGAGGGCATGTGGCTAATTGTTCCAGTTTTGCCTGTAGTCCAATTTTAAGTGCCATAATTAACAAAATAACAAACAAAAGAAACAACTATTATTTGTGTAGTTCACCTAATAGTTTTGTTTATTTTCTCATTATACGATATATAATTATATTGTTTTCCTCTTATCTACTCTGATACTCAAACCAGACAAAATATTTTAATCTAAGATAAAAGGATACCGTTAACAATACATCCAACAGAAATTGCATAATAAGAGTTCCCGTGTTCTAGAGATATCCAAGTAGTAACTCAAGAACTCAGAAATTTCAAACCAAATTTGAGTGCACATATCATATAGTTTATTATTTAACCAGCAAATAGACTAAATAAATGACAGGCAAAACCAAAATACATGCCTTCCAAACTCTTCAAACACAGAAGGACATCATCTATCTACAATGGCACATGTGCTTCTGTAACAGATCTGTGGCCACAAAGGACTTCATTATTATATAACAAAACAGACCTCTGGTCCTTCTGCAAAAGAGCTTGATCTTGCAAGGTGCTGTGTGCCCTCAACTCAGTTGGCTGCATTCTGGTGGAAAAGGTTGGCCTTCTCTTTAGTGATATCAGCATTTACGATATCCCACTCTGTGATTCAGCGACCAAAGAGCACATACCAAGAGGAGGTATAGATTAGAGCAAGACTGAGAGTCAGGTGACTTTCAGGGTAATTTTTGCTGGCAGCCCTGTGAAAAACATAATGAAAGCAACGTAATTGATAGTCTATGGAAAGATCCTGAGTGTGTCTCCAAACAGAAATTAAATTAAGTGCAGTAGAGTACACGTGGATGAGATGATCAAAATCATGTATCCTTGATTATTTCTTTTTCTACTACAAGCTTTTTTTTTGAAAGGCAGCTGCTATAACAATTTTTGGGACTTTCATTGCTAATCACATTATGACCATACAGTTACTGAGATGACTACAGAAAAGTCACAGGATGCATCAACTCTATCCCAATATTAAATCCCATCCCTGTACAGGAGCGCTATACAGGTGAAACACAGGTGGGGTACAGGTTTGGTTCTAAGTGATTTGGAACACAAATTGGATTTTAATTTATTAAGCATGTAAGTACTTAATTCCTAGCCCCAAACTTCTTATTAGCGTATTAAAACCATGAATGCAGCTAGGTATAGGCCACAGATGCATTCCATTTTCTTTGTGATTAATTTTGTACTGATTTTTATAAAGAAATAGTCCATAAAAAGATGATATTACATAAACATAGCACATCAGTGTGGGAGTGTCAACAGGGTGACTGGCCCCTTTAAGAGGGAGTGAGGTTCAGTGCACCTGACTGATTACCCACTGCCCACTAGGGCTTAAGGGAAGGTACCTGGGCCTTATGAAGGGGGAAGCAGATGCAGCTGGTTGGCAGATGCCTACAAACACTGCAGGGTCTAGGAAGGCTCCTATGGGGCACTGAGTCAGCAGGGGGAAGGCACCAGCAGGGAAGGCCTGTGGAGAAGGCCAAATTCCAGGCAAGAGGTGTTGGAAGAGCAGGAAGACAGACCCTCAGGGAAGAAGGGCTGTATCCAGATTGGAACTGGAGCAGAAGAGTCACTAGTGTTAAAACTCTGACCCTCAAGTGGGGAGCTGGGCCAATCTGAAATTGGGATGAAGACTTTGTAAATCTGAGTTGGTTTTTTTTCAAGATTTTGTGCAGGGATAAATAAACTGGATCCCAGAAGGGGTAATATTTTGAATATCTGGCCTGGGTGAATTTCTGGAGGGGCCAAGCCTCAACAGAGCCATCCTTGGCCAGCAGCTGGTGCTACAGGGCAGGCATGCCCTTTGACAGGGGTTACAATAATAAAAGAAGAGAAGATATACATAAAGAAGGGACTAGAGGGGGAGGGGGTTAAGTGAAATGGAGGTCTGGCATTCTTCTAACAGTCTCAAAGGTTTTTAGTTTTTTTTTTTATCGAAACATACCTAGAAACAGGATCCAAACTTCATATAACTGATCTCTAGCGTGAGAAGCTATTCTTTCATTGGCTGCTGACTCAGACAGGTCTGAATGCCACTGCACTACTCTGGGCATAAGCCTACTCCTTTATCTTTGTAAAATGAACTTGGTGATCATTGCAGCCCTCAAGAACCAAAGTTTTTGTGGAGGAGTTAAATCCAGTTTACCAGGTAAGTATCCTAGGATATAATTTTCAGCAGAGGTTTGGCTGCTGACGTCAAGTGCAATTTTAACTCTGTCTCTCTCTTTTTCACAGCTGCCTGATCATTGGACAGTTCCATAGCATATGCATGGGTCCCATTTTCTGTAGAACAGTACCAACAAACCGAGGAAAAGGCCTTCATCTTGTGCAACCTTTACGACATCCAGTATATTTTGAATAAAATCTCTTGTTGTATGTAGCATAGCCAGAGAGCCACAGAAGCGTTTGTAACATTGTGCAATATGCTCTGCCATGCGAATACTTTTAAGGGCTTTGATAAATCCCCTTCCCATGCTTTCACAAAGTACTCTAGTCTAACTGAGTTTTTCTTTATTAATAAGCATACATAGCGGCCTGAGGTCTGGGGAGTTTATGAAGCATTTATCAAGTTCTCAGTAGTTTGAGGCCTCTGACAATCCTAGTAAGTCTGGGACAAATGGATATGTTAGTAAATGTCTTAGTTGTAGGTAATGCCATTCTGCTGAGGGTGGCAGGTTGGAGCACTGCTTTAGCATAAAAGGGACAAAGCTCTCATCACTGACTAATTAGGAGACCCATATGATGTCCTTGCTCAGCAAATTCTTCAAAATTATAGTTTTTCCCCCCAATGTGGAAGTCCGGGTTGCCCCACGTAGGCACCTCTGCAGGAAGGAGAGGATGAAGCTGGTACCTCGTAGCTAGAACAGTCCACACCCTTTGTGCAGTCACCACTGTAAGCACCTTATTGTTCTCTATTGAACAACAAGAAGAGCCAAGCAGAGCCCACTGTGGTAGGCATTGTCCAAACACAGACAAAACCCACAGTGGGAATCCGGTGTTTAGTACACAGTCAACTTTCACCCAGGTGGGGAGGTAGTAGCATGCTGGAAACAGTTTGACAACTGTGTCATGATAAAAGCACAACAGTAATTTTGTAGGTCTGGGAACTTAAATCCCTCCCTTGTCCATAGGGAGGTGTGTGTTTTGTTTTGTTTGTGTAAGCAGGGAAATGGTCCCGCTATTGTGGGGAACTTTCCTGGCTTCTGCACTACCCCAGTGAAGTGGGCTAGCGAAAGGATCTGAGTCCTTGCTCCCACTTCCTTTACCCAGAGGCCTCCCTGCCCTTGAGGACTCCCCTTCCACTCTCCTGTCTGGCAGAGTCCTCGTAACCCCAACAAGGCTGGGTCCAGGATTCCTGGGGGGCTCGACCCCCAACCCTGCTGTGGTCACCCAGGACAGGGGCTAAGGTGTCCCCACTCCGGGGTACTCTCTCTGCACTGGGCACCTCCCTGACCCACTTGTTGACGTCACTAGGCCTCACCCTAGGTAACTCGGGAGGGTGGAAGGCCACTAAGTGTCAATGAAGCCTTCCTGCACTAGGCCTAAGTGAACCAAACTCTATCCTTCCATGTTTAAACTCTAATCAACCTCAAAAGCCAGGTGCAATTGGAATATGTAAGCAACCAGTTATCTGTGTGCAACCTCCTGCTCAAGCGGTAATAATGAGGCCTGCACGTTTCTGGCTGAAGGGAAAAAGGACAAGATAACGGTTTAAAGAAGTTACTAACAAGCTAGGCTTATAGCTGCCAAGAATGACTTAACTGCTTAAATGTAATCGTTATTTGCTTAGTAACTATTACCAGGGACGGGAGGGGTAGAGGAAGGAATGGGTGGGGAGAAAGGGAGGGCTAGAGGGGAAAGGGGGGGGGGGTGAGGCTTAACTGCAAAATGTATGCAAAACAGAAGAAAAACTGTTCCTGTTAGTGTGCTTGATCTGAGATGTGCCTGTCTCCTAGCACCGCTTTGGGATCCCAAATAAACTTTGGTTGCTTCACCCCCTGGTGTGTTTATTGGCACGAAGCACACCGGGCAACGAACCCCGCTGTTGCTTTGCCTCGGGCACTCTGTGCTGGCAACACACTGATCATTTCATACAATTTAAAGCAAATACAAGTTGTTTAATTAACAATTAATTTTAAAAAAGAATAAGGAAAAATGGGAGAGGTTAAAGGAAAACACATCACCCCACTCTGTGGCAGGGAACATCACAAACAGTGTCTCTGGAATGTCAGGGCAGTTCGCAGTCTGTTCCTTGTAGGTCCCAGGCTCCTTCTCAGGCCCTGGCTGTGCTGCAGAGACGCTGTGGGTCGGACACTTGCTCTGGCGGTGGCCACACGCTCTCAGGCTCTAGGTGGCAGGATCCTTTTTTCCAGCATCGCCCCTGCCCGATCGGGGTTATGATCCCCCTCCAAGTCTGGCCTGCAGAGCCTCTTGGCTGAGGCATCTCCCTGCGCTGGGCCTGCTGCCCAGGGTCCCCCTCACTCTCCTCAGCTGCTCACCGCACCCAGCTCCGGACTGCTCCAGCCCCAGCTCCAGCTCCACTTGGCTTCAGCACGGCTGCTGCTGTCTGCCTTCAGCTCCCTGGGCTGCTTCTCTGGCCCCTCTGGCTCCGGTTGCTACAGCTCTGCTCCCAGGACAGGTCTGCTCTGCAGGCTACTTCTGTGACTCTGCTCCCAGCTCTGACCTGCTTCCTGGCTGCTTGTCTGGCCCCTCTGGCTCTGGTTGCTGCAGCTCTCCTCCCAGAGCAGGTCTGCTCTCTCTGGGCTGTGCTCTGGCTTTGGAGCTTCAGCTCTACTTCCAGCAGTTTAGCTCAGGCCCCTGCTCTCTCCTTAGCTCGGCCCCACTCTGTCTGACCCAGGCAATTCCAGTTCACACGGGACCCCCCGGCCTCCTGATTCTCTGATTAGCCTGCCCGCCCTGTCAATCAGGCTGATCTGGAGCATTGGCCTCTCCCCATTGTTCCTGGGGACTGTCAGTCTCAGGCTCCTGATTTGCCATCGACCCTTCCCCTTTTAGTGCTGGGAGCTAGCCAACCAAAACACCCCCACTGAATGTTAGTAAGGGGCAACAGTCACCTTACATTTGCTTTCAAATAATAGTGGTGGCTGTTGACCAGGGCTACCTGGGAAGGCTCCGGTATGGAGGAATATATAGAGGTCAGCTACCTAGCCAGAACATAGAGAAGCTTAGGCAGAATATTCATTTAGTGTTAACCCTTCCCTTAACTCCCCTAGTGGGGTACCTCACATTCAGCCACTGAAGAGAACTGAATTACATGTCACAAAACCTAATAAAGGCTAAACTAGGAGCAGAAGAGAATCCAGAAAAGAAAGTTATCACAGTCACTGGATAGTTTCATATCTGCAAGTAGGGCAGAATTTGATAACGCAGAACTAATACTCAAGACATTCAGAGAACTCTCTGCAGTTTTTACTGAATTTTCTCTGTCCTGTGCTGATTGCAGCAAACAGCCAACCCTTTCTCCCGCCTTCCCAGTCTCTTGACTTCAGCTTCGCTCCACACTTGCCCATCTTCTGCCCTCCCCTTCACCCCCCTTCCCTTTTCTTTCCATGTAGGTTATCCCATCCTACCTAAACTCACCCCCATAAATAAAATCCTGGCATTAATGGCATGATTTCATCATATTGTTCACTCTGCTTGTATTTCTACTCCTGTGATGTCTTGTCTATTTAGATTATAAACTCTTCAGGGCAGGGATAGTTTACTACTCTGTTTGTAAAGTGTCTAGCACACTGGGGCCCCTTTCTTGGCTGTCCTTTTAGGCTCTACTGTCTGTAATAAACATCATTAATAATAAAGTTTTCTGCAGGCTAGTTAAAAAGACTTTCTGCTTCTTGCGGTTTTTGAAATAGATGCTTGTCCTCACCAATCCGGACATGGAACCAAGCTGGAAACATAATGAAATATTTGAGCCCTTGTTGCTTGGCAAGTTCCCTAGCCCCACTAAAGGCTCTCTCTTCTACCACATCTTTTGCTAAACATGACAAATTCTCATTGCATAGTGTCCCCCCAACAGTGTTTTAAATCATGAGCTAGCTGCATTATTTCTGCTTTTAGAGTGACTCAGAAACTTGACAATTAATGCATGAGGTTTGGTATTTGGGGCTTGTATAAGAGCCAGGGACTTATGTGCTTTTTCTAGCAGAAACTCAAAACCATCTGGTAACCTAAGCCCTTCTGTAAGGAGCTGGGGGACAAATTCTAGGGTTTTGCCTTGCTCTGCTCCTTCAGGTACCCCTACAATTCTCAGATTATTATGACAAGATCTCCCCTTAAGGTCTGCCCATTTAGATTTTACAGAAGATGTCTTTAAGGCTTCTCTTCACCTAGTTAGACAGCCTTGTACCTGACCCTCCATTACTTATATCTTGCTTCAGCCATCCTGTTGGTGCTTGCAGAGTGGAATCAATTGACATAAGAGTGGATGGCATAGTGGCCATTATGGTCTTGATTTCTAAAGTGTCTGCAGCAGCAACTCTTTTCAGCAGGGCCATCATAGACTCAGTTCCCTCGCTGTCAGCCATATCATTCAGGAGCTTGGGAGGTGCCTGTTCTCATCTTTCAGCTGCTTGCAGAGCCTGCAGTGGTCAAATAGCTGCTTACAGGCATGTAAACGGTTTCGTGGTACCCGATTCTTTGTTTGGGGAGAGTGCAGGAATCAAGTGGCAGCTCAGGATGGAAGTGGCTATCAGTAAATGGCTCTGAAGCTCAAGGGATCTGCTCCTCCATACCACACAGTGCCCCTGGGGGCCCCAGGGAATACCATTTTTAATATCTGAGTGCATCACTTCTTATAGATTTAGTATACTTATTTTTCTTCTTCTTCATCAAGCTGCTCATTACCATACTGCTTCAGTTCCATATCTAACCACATATGTTGGGCTAGTGATTATATAGGGTCAAGGTCATTCCTGGTGTAACTCCATCTGCTTTAATTCCAAACAAAGAGGTTGGCTATCATCATATATCATAACCACCATTAAGGGCAGACCTAAAAGAAGAACAGAAACCAAAACCAAGGAGGACACTGACTTTCTGTTTCTTGAGGCCCTCCAGAATGCCACTGACAGTTCTCCTGGGTAAACAGAACGAACATATGCCCTCTGAGAAAGAAAAGCATTAGGACCAGCAATCAAAACCTCTGGGTGTCAAACTCACTTCAGTGATTGAGCAGGCAACTGCAGAAGGAACTGCTCTGAAAAAAAAGAAGTGGATATGTATGAACAGAAAACCAAGGTTCAGAGAGTGACTATTGACGGATGTCCCAAAAGAGGCAAAATAACCATCTCATCTGGCAGGAGAGTTCAGGTAATTTATCTTGACCTCCATCCGAGACAAGTCCCATTGGTAGTGTTACCTTGTTTGATGTTATATTTGATCTGTATTTCATTAAAAGGAAAAACCAGTAGTCACTAGTGGATATTGTTCAGTTGAATGGAACATATAGTTGTCACCGCAACATGTGCCATTGATATAATCCTTTGTAATCCAACCCAGGTCACATTATAATCTAAACCAGAACAACCCCCACCTTTTTCAGCGTCTTAAATAAATAAATAAATAAATAAATAAATAAAATTAAGCACCCTGCCGAGGTCTCATTATCTATCCAGGTTGACATTCACCTCAGAGTCCAAGCAGGTCTGGAAGTCTCTACTACTTTATGCCCCCTACCCTCAGATTTCCAAAAGGAAGGAAATACCCAAAATTGTTCAGCCTCATCCCCACTTTCAGATTTTTTTCGACTAAAAATCTATCATCATAAAGGATACCATGTACTCTTCAGTGCTATGACTAGTCAGTTCCAAGATGATCAGACACAAAGGGAGAGATCATAAGCAAAAGGTGGGGAGAACATTTTTATCCTCTTCTGCTTTTGTAAATTAAAAGAAAGTCATGGTGAAGAAAAGGCTTGGAGTTTTCTAACAAGAAACATAAACATTACTACTTAGCTCTTACATAGCAACTTTTTGTTGAAAGAACTCACATAAGTATAGTAATGACTGTGTAATATCAAGCAAGAGTACAAAAATACCCATTTTTGGTTTAGAAGTAGATCAAATAAATTTGGGCAGACCTAAATGTTGCTGGAACTTAATAAGATGGCCCAAAGGCTATGTTCATTACACATCTACTTTTCTGATGGCTTTAACCTTTTTTCTTTTTTAATAGCTTTCACTTACATATTGCTGAAAGTCCTAATTTAAAGGGAGCTGCGTTCCTGGAAGAGCTGGAAATGAGCTTTATAAATAAAAATGTATTCACTGTGTGTGGTGTGGGGAAGAATGTTGCATGCTTGTAGTTTTCTGAATATGACCATGTGAACGAGCCATGCAATATCAGAGTTCAGAGGAAGTTTTAGATATTAATGTTACTATTATAATACTGTAATTTCAGTAGTGCTTATGTCAAGGCTGCTTCCCCATTCTGAACTTTAGGGTACAAATGTGGGGGCCTGCATGAAAACTTCTAAGCTTAACTACCACTTAGATCTGGTCCGCTGCCACCACTCCCAAATGTGCTAATTCCCTTCCCTGGGTAGCCTTGAGAGACTCTTCACCAATTCCCTGGGGAATACAGATCCAAACCCCTTGGATCTTAAAACAAAGAGAAATTAACCATCCCCCCTCCTACCTCCCACCAACTCCTGGTGGATCAAGATCCAACCCCCTTGGATCTAAAAACAAGGAAAAATCAATCAGGTTCTTAAAAAGAAGGCTTTTAATTAAAGAAAAAGGTAAAAATCATCTCTGTAAAATCAGGATGGAAACTAACTTTACAGGGTAATCAAACTTAAAGAGCCCAGAGGAATCCCCTCTAGCCTTAGGTTCAAAGTTACAGCAAACAGAGATAAACACTCTAGCAAAAAGGTACATTTACAAGTTGAGAAAACAAAGATAAAAACTAACATGCCTTGCCTGGCTGTTTACTTACAAGTTGGAAATATGAGAGACTTGTTCAGAAAGATTTGGAGAGCCTGGATTAATGTCTGGTCCCTCTCAGTCCCAAGAGCGAACAACCCCCAAAACAAAGAGCACAAACAAAAGCCTTCCCCCCACCAAGATTTGAAAGTATCTTGTCCCCTTATTGGTCCTTTCGGTCAGGTGTCAGCCAGGTTACCTGAGCTTCTTAACCCTTTACAGGTAAAAGGATTTTGGAGTCTCTGGCCAGGAGGGATTTTATAGTACTGTACACAGGAGGGCTGTTACCCTTCCCTTTATAGTTATGAGGGTACACATAGTTTATACAGGGTTAATATATTATTAGATGGTAATAAGCATGTTACACTGGTCTACAATTTTTGAGAAGTCGTCTGCTTCAGAGATAAAATGTGCTATTATGTATTTTGATGTGCTGAATTCAAATATGACAATTAAAACAACTGATTGGCTACTGTTTCTAAGATATTTAAGTTTTTACATTTTATGTCTATGTGTATTGTGTAGTTAGTAGAGTTTTAATCACAAATTGTAAACCTAGGTCTTTTCATGTGTTTATGGTTGCTTTACATGATAATATTTCACCTGTTCTGTTTATGTAACACTTTAAAAATCAGCAAAAGGGTTATATAAATAAAATGTATTATGAAACAAAAGGCAAAAAACTATTATGTACATAGTTTAGTCCTATTCAGTGTCTACTCGGCACTTCTTGGCTTGTCTCTTGTATTCATTAAATGGAGCATCTCTTGTCACTGTCCAGCAATAGTCTGCAAGCATTGATGGGCTCCATTTGCCCTGATAGCATTTCTCCATTGTTGCAATGTCCTGGTGAAATCGCTCGCCGTGCTCGTCGCTCACTGCTCCGCAGTTCGGTGGAAAAAAATCTAGATGAGAGTGCAAAAAATGTATCTTTAGTGACATGTTGCAACCAAGGCTTTTGTATGCCTTGAGGAGGTTTTCCACCAACAACCTGTAGTTGTCTGCCTTGTTGTTTCTGAGAAAATTTATTGCCACTAACTGGAAGGCTTTCCATGCCGTCTTTTCCTTGCCACGCAGTGCATGGTCAAATGCATCATCTCGAAGAAGTTCACGAATCTGAGGACCAACAAAGACACCTTCCTTTATCTTAGCTTCACTTAACCTTGGAAATTTTCCACGGAGGTACTTGAAAGCTGCTTGTGTTTTGTCAATGGGCTTGACAAAGTTCTTCATCAGACCCAGCTTGATGTGTAAGGGTGGTAACAAAATCTTCCTTGATTCAACAAGCGGTGGATGCTGAACACTTTTCCTCCCAGGCTCCAATGACTGTTGGAGTGGCCAATCTTTCTTGATGTAGTGGGAATCTCTTGCACGACTATCCCATTCGCAGAGAAAACAGCAGTACTTTGTGTATCCAGTCTGCAGACCAAGCAAGAGAGCAACAACCTTCAAATCGCCACAAAGCTGCCACTGATGTTGGTCATAGTTTATGCACCTCAAAAGTTGTTTCATGTTGTCATAGGTTTCCTTCATATGGACTGCCTGACCAACTGGAATTGATGGCAAAACATTGCCATTATGCAGTAAAACAGCTTTAAGACTCGTCTTCGATGAATCAATGAACAGTCTCCACTCATCTGGATCGTGAACGATGTTGAGGGCTGCCATCACACCATCAATGTTGTTGCAGGCTACAAGATCACCTTCCATGAAGAAGAATGGGACAAGCTCCTTTTGACAGTCACGGAACATGGAAACCCTAACATCACCTGCCAGGAGATTCCCCAGCTGTAGTCTGGAGCCCAACAGCTCTGCCTTACTAAAGTTTGACTGCATTTATTTCAGAAGCATTTTGGCTGTAGAGCAGTGTTATAGACATGAGTACTGTGGTACAGATGGTTGTAAGCACATCAATAGGAAGTGTTATAGATACAACCAATTGATCAGCTGGATTCTAACAGTATAAGAGTTGATCAACCACTTTTAAAACATTTATTAACCCTGCATATTAAGGGCACATTTATATATAATTTATAAAGGGTGATGTAGTTGCTGATGAGTGTATGGCTAGGAATTCTCACTTGAGGGATGCAAAGGACTCACCAGAGAACAGAGACATTCTTTAGATCTAAATAGGGCAGAGTCCTTAGTCAGATGTCCCACCTCAGTGGTAGCACAGGCCATTTACCTAGTTTGACCTCCTGCACATTGCAAGCCACAGAACATCGTCCGCCTACTCCTGTAATAGACCTATAACGTCTGACTGAGATACTGAAGTCCTCAAATCATGATTTAAAGACTTCGAGTTACAGAGAATGCGCCATTTACACTAGTTTAAACCTGTATGTGACCCTGCTCCATGCTGCAGAAAAAGGCAAAAAAAACCCAGGCCAGTTTGACCCAGGGGGAAAAATCCTTCCCAACCCCAAATATGGAGGTCAGTTGGACTCTGAGCATTTTAGCAAGACCCAACAGCCAGGCACATGGGAATGAATGCTCGGTTGTAACTCAAAGCCCACCCCATCTAGTGTCCATCACCGCCCATTGGGGATATTTGTTACTAGCAGTTGCAGATCATCTATATACCATTGTAGGCAGTCTCATCATACCATCCTTTACATAAACTTACCAAGCTCAGTCTTGAAACCAGTTAGGTTTTTTGCCCCTCTGGAAGGCTCTTCCAGACTTTCACTCCTCCGATAGTTTGAAACCTTTGTCTAATTTCAAGCCTACACTTGTTGATGGCCAGTTTATAGCCATTTGTTCTAGTATCAACATTGGTGCTTAACTTAAATAACTTTTCACTCTCCATGGTATTTATCTCTAGGATGTATTTATAGAGAGCAACCATATCTCCCCTCAGCCTTCCTTTGGTTAGACTAAACAAGCCAAGCTCTTTAAGTCTCCTCTCATAAGGTAGGTTTTCCATTCTTTGATCATGCTAGCACCTCTTCTCTGCACCCGTTCCAATTTGAATTAATCTTTCTTAAACATGGGAGACCAGAATTGCACACAGTATCCCAGATGAGGTCTCTCCAATGCTTTGTGCAATGGTACTAACACTTCCCTCTCTCTACTGGAAATACCTCTCCTGATGCATCCTAGGACTACATTAGCTTTTTCTCACCCATATCACATTGGTGGCTCATAGTCATCCTCTGATCAATCAATTAACCCAGGTCTTTTTTCTCCTCAGTTGGTGCTCCTCTGATTAAGTCCCCATCTTATAACAAAAATTGTTGTTGTTAGTCCCTAACTTAAGTGCATGACTTTGCACTATTAAATTTCATCCCATTTCTATTACTCCAATTTTCAATGTCATCCAGATCTTCTTGTATGATTTTCTGGTCTTCCTCCGTATTGGCAATACATCCCAACTTTGTGTCATCTCCAAATTTTATTAGCATACTCCCACTTTTTCTGACAAGATCATTAATTAAAATGTTAAATAAGATTGGTCCCAAGATTGAGCCCTGAGGAACTCTTCTAGTAACCTCCCTCCAGCTTGACAGTCCACCTTTCCGTATGACTCATTGTAGTCTTCCCTTTAACCAGTTCATTATCCACCGTTCAGTTCTCATATTAATCCCCATCTTCCCCAATTTAACTAATAATTTCCCATGTGGAACTGTATCAAATGCCTTACCGAAATCCTTAGATCCTTAGATTCAGATCTCCTGAATTTCCTTTGTCTAAAAAATCAGTTACCTTCTCAAAGAGATCAGGTTGGTCTGGCACAATCTACCTTTTGTAAAACCATGTTGTATTTTATCCTAGTTACCGTTTACCTCTATATATTTTTAACACATTTCTCTTAAAATTTGTTTTAGAAACTTGCTCCCTTGCTCCCAGTCACCCCGTATGACTCATTTCTGCCCCACCACACATTGCCAAAACTTCCCAAAAGATAGAACTCTGGATGGTTTTGATTTGCACATCGGGATACCTACCTATGGTGCACCACACTGTGCACTGACACAAGCAATTCTGCTGAATACGTGCAGCGCTGACACAAAAAGCCAAGGATGCATGCGTATGAGTGATATATTAACTGCAGCAGCTTTAAGCTGATGTAACTTTTGTCAGCAAAAGTTTGTAGAGTTGACATGGCCTCAGATGCATTTGGGCACTTAACATTTGCCTACAGGCTACTACAACAGATCAATTTGATACTTTATTTTTTAATTTGGCATCTAATTTCTTCACAAACATTAAGCAGAACAAATGTGAAATGCTGATAAAACATACTTTTAAACAAACTATGCAAAAAATTGGGTTTCAGTGTTTGGTTACATATGTGAGCGAAAGAGACAAAGATGTGATAGAACTGATGTAAATTCCATTCTGTGCCCCAAAGCAATCTCACACTTAGAGGGTGAAGTAATTCCGTTTTTGCTTGTTAGTTCAATTCAAAGCCTGTCCTGACAAGCCTGTCCTGGCTATATCTATTCTGTAGTGGAGGGAATGTTTTGTGCTGGAAAATGTTAGTTAAAAAGTCCTTTATGCCCTGTCTCTTCCTTTGAAATACTACACAGCATATTTTTCCTATTTTTAAAATCAGTGTATGTGGGTGCATCTAATGCTGCCCTCAATAGTTTATTCTGTGCACTGCATTACCTAGAGATGAGAACAAGATTAACATTTTGAGCCCCACCAAAATGCAGGTGTTTGGGTTTGTCCTTTTATAGTGATAGGAATGAGACAAGGAATTCAGATTCAGATGTGATCTTGGACTCCGAGAACTCCTCCTCCACAAAGTTTGGTGTGTCCTGGTCTTGGATTTTGATGCAGGCCCATCTCTAATATTAATATTTCCTCTATGTAAATAAAAATCCACTTTGATTTCTTAAGTTCATGATCCTTTATATTTTTGTACTTACTATGGAGTAGCATATTTCTTTTCTACACTCTTTGTAATGCTGTTTCAGTGAATCCCACATCTAATCTTCAAAAAACATATATTTAGCCCTAAATTGGGCCGCGTATACACGGGTGTAACTCCCATGTAAGTCAAAGGCATTTTTGCCTAGTTATGCCAGGACTGACTTTGGCCCATAGTTTCCCTAGGTCTTCACTACTCACCGGGGATCGATTTATCGCGTCTAGAGGCGCAAGCACAGGCGACGGGGGAGCGGCAGCAGTCGACTCACCGCAGTGAAGACACCACGGTAAGTCAATCTAAGTTGCTTGTGTCACTTTAAGCTCGTGTGTACTCTCATCTAAGTCAATGGGATTATTCATGTGTTTTATCCACAGGTTGTAGGGCCTGATCCTGTGCATTGTTGAGTATCCTTAGCTCCTATTTTCTTGAAAGACTTGAAGATGCTCATCACCTTGCTAAATACCTAAATAACATGTTGAATCAGACTCTAGGACCCTTGAATTACTAGTTCATTTCTATTGTACTGTCTCCAGCTTCATATTATCTTTATTAACCAGATTTGTGCATATAATCCCAGGACTTGATGCAGGCATTTAAAGAAAGGGCAAATTCATGGAAACATTTAATTTGTGATGTGCTGATTGAAGATATGCACCAACCAGAATCAGAAAATTTGAGTTAAGTATCATCAGTGGACATCTTCAGGATAAGTTTTCTTCTTATCTAATTTTTTCAGACATTTGTCGTCTTAGTTGATCCTCTCTTCCTCTGCTTTTCATTTCATTATTTTCCCAAGTAATTTTGTCCTCTTTTTTTAAAGCTTTAGTTCTTTGTGTTTCTCATGATCTGTCATTTCCCCCCTTTTAATAATAGATCCTGATTCCTTTCCTCCCACGGCTGCTCTCCATCACTATGGTAATCAGAACTGGCCTCAAGTCAAAGAGCACTCTAGGCAAATCAAAATTCTGTGCTTCTTCCCCCCTTTCTTCCAAGTTATGGAAACAAAGATACTAACGTGTGAATGGTTTACATGTAACCCTTTATTTTAATAAATAAAAAAAAATCACCAATATAAGAGTTCAGCAGCAACACTTTTTATTTTAATCACAATAACGCTAAATGACACTTAAAAAATTATTCTTTAAAAGAATCATTTTCAATCAAATATTTGTAGGTGGAGTTTGTTTTCCACTGGAACACTGCAAATAAATAAATAAAACCTTATTATTTTTGGCCAAAAAATTGCCCATTGATAGTGTATGCTATGAACATTCCAGTTGATTAACATTGCAAAAATATTTATTCTGTATCCGCAGCATCAAGCAACAAAACTTCTATTTCAATCCACTGCCAAAAGTTTAAAGATTTAATGTGCGATCAAGCATTAACATACTAAGCAGATACAGTGACTGTTACTGAATAAACAGACTGAACAGTTTTACAAATGTCTTTACAACTATTTCAAAAAATCTTCACATACCCTAATGGCCCATGTGTCCTTTTATTTACATAGCTGTACTATTATGTGTTCGCCTTTGTATTTTATTAACAAAATTGCTTTTGTGTGTGAAATAAAAAAAATTACACCCAAAGGATTGGGAAAAAATATGCCTTGGAGATGAGAATAAAGACACAAAACTTGTTTGCATACACTGTAGCCTATAAAATTATACAACTTTTTTTAAAATTAGATTTTAAATTTTAGTTTAACACACATAATGAAAAAAGTAAAAAATCCAATGTGGTCTATTAAACCACTCAACTAGGAATGTGAAAAGCCCATTGTGAATGTTTTATTTCTCTTGAAAGCCCAGCCCAAAGGGGGATTTTTCACCCCAGTTTTTTTCCCCTAGTATTTCCAGCTTTTATCTATTTTTTAAAAATTGTCACTCAAATACTTTCAGGAGCATAAACTGCACTTGAAAGTTTTTTATACTGAAGCATTAGACTCCAATTTCAGTTTGTGAATTAAAACTAATTATCCTAAAAAATTAAAAGGGAAGTGAACAAAGCACTTATAATGCCTCAGACATATTAGGAGACAATAAACAAGTTACAGAAGCATGACGAAGTCTACTGTTAGTTATTGGGGAAGGTGTGCTAGTGGATAAAAAAAAAAAAGCTGGCAATGGATACCAAAGAGAAGGGAATGCATTGAGTTGTGACGTGCTAGAGTGGCTTGACTTGCTAGAACCTAAATACTTCTGGATGGTGGGCAGGGCATCAGATTTTCCCTAGTGTCAGTCTACGGTAAGAAACAAATGTTTCTGGCCTGCAAGAAATGCATGGGGGTTGTTCATATTAGCTTTTATAAATGTGAAAGATATCTCAAGTTAATTGCTAACATCTAGTGAAGACAAGCCCAGTGTAGTTCTATGTAAAGCTGCCTAGCTTGTCTTATTTTTCAGTCTTCACAATGTTGAATTCACTGGGGTTGTTTCTCATTCTACCTGTAATAAATGTGAAAGCTACTGGTTAATGTTGCAAATGGGTGATCAGTGATTACCAAATATCAATGTAATAATTTATCTGATTCAACATGGGTATGGTGGAAGGAAGTGGTAGGGAACGAGCAAGTGAATTGACTGATGTAATAAAACCATTTTTTTTTAAATAAAATGTAAACATTTGTTAAGTAGCAAGCTAGAGAAGACTTGTGCTCATCTCAACTGTGCAGAAAATAATTTTCTTTGGATTCTTCAAATGTGCAACTTAACTGAATGATATTATGTACTGAAATGGAAAAGCAGAACACTGAGTCTGTTGACCCTGCAAATGAGACGTTACTGATGTTCTGATGATCATCATAAAAAAAAAATAGCCACAATGATAATTCAAGTCCCCATTCTAGGCCTTTCAGCAGTTTTTCAATTTCAGCTTCATTCAGAAACTGTTTGTCCTCTATATATGAAAAATGGCAACAATTAGTAGTTAATTATACCATTAAATAAGTGAAAGAGAGATTTGAACTTGATAAGAAAGTTGAAACTTTTTTTATACTAATATCATCCCCCCTCAGCGTGGCACAAAATGAGAAATTTAAAGAAATGGATGAAGCACTCTGTCCTGGCTATACTGCTCTAGCTAGATTTCAGTTCTCAGGTTCACAACTAGATACTACATGGGAAGAAAGAAAAAAAAAGAGTTAAAGGACAGCATGAGAAAAAGCATAAAGATTCCTGAGGGAAAACTGGACTAGCGGGCAATGAGCTGGCATTATTGGCAAGGCACGGGTCAGCAATAGGTTATAAGAGAGGATAGGCAGGGCAAAGCTAAGCAGTGAAAGGTCTTAAAAGTAAAGATAAGATAGCTTTTGTTTATACAGAATAGTTGTCCTCTACATTTGCAGCAATTATATATTGAAATTTACAGTAAGCACGAGGAGGAATTTGAGTAAAATGTAACTTGCATTTTACACAATAAGGGGGCTTTACAGTAATGAACTAAGCTAATATAATAAACTGAAAGAGAAATATGATAAGATACCAGACTGACTAAAGTACATTACTGTCAGTGTCTCAGTGGAACACTGTTCTGAACTACTTAAAGAACTAGTGCCATCAAAGACACACACACACACACACACACACACACACACAAAACCATTCGAGAGAACAATGGATCTTTTCTATTTCTTAGCCAAATGACTGACCCCAATGCAAAGGTCATCGGTTGAGCCCAGAACAGGAAGAGGCTGAAATGTGGTTGATGGAACGTAATCCTGAGTTCCTTCTTTCTCTAACATTTAAACTGAAGATCTAGATTTCTACTGCAAATCTTTGTTTATGAAGGAAGTTAGATCACACTTTGTTGTATCAAAATGATGGAAAACTGTGGAAGCAAAATTCGATAGGACAATTTAATTCTGAATGTTACACTGGTCTACAATTTTTGAGAAGTCGTCTGCTTCAGAGATAAAATGTGCTGTTATGCATTTTGATGTGCTGAATTCAAATATGACAATTAAAACAACTAATTGGCTACTGTTTCTAAGATATTTAAGTTTTTACATTTTATGTCTGTGTATATTGTGTAGATAGTAGAGTTTTAAACAAATTGTAAACCTAGGTCTTTTCATGTGTTTATGGTTGCTTTACATGATATTTCACCTGTCCTGTTTATGTAACACTTTAAAAATCAGCAAAAGGGTTATATAAATAAAATTTATTATGAAACAAAAGGCAAAAAACTATTATGTACATAGTTTAGTCCTATTCAGTGTCTACTTGGCGCTTCTTGGCTTGTCTCTTCTATTCATTAAATGGAGCCTCTCTTGTCACTGTCCAGCAATAGTCTGCAAGCACTGATGGGCTCCATTTGCCCTGATAGCGTTTCTCCATTGTTGCAATGTCCTGGTGAAATCGCTCGCCATGCTAGTCGCTCACTGCTCTGCAGTTCGGTGGAAAAAAAAAAAATCTAGATTAGAGTGCAAAAAATGTATCTTTAGTGACATGTTGCAACCAAGGCTTTTGTATGCCTTGAGGAGGTTTTCCACCAACAACCTGTAGTTATCTGCTTTGTTGTTTCAGAGAAAATTTATTGCCACTAACTGGAAGGCTTTCCATGCAGTCTTCCTTGCCACGCAGTGCATGGTCAAATGCATCATCTCGAAGAAGTTCACGAATCTGAGGACCAACAAAGACACCTTCCTTTATCTTAGCTTCACTTAACCTTGGAAATTTTCCACGGAGGTACTTGAAAGCTGCTTGTGTTTTGTCAATGGGCTTGACAAAGTTCTTCATCAGACCCAGCTTGATGTGTAAGGGTGGTAACAAAATCTTCCTTGATTCAACAAGCGGTGGATGCTGAACACTTTTCCTCCCAGGCTCCAATGACTGTCGGAGTGGCCAATCTTTCTTGTTGTAGTGGGAAACTCTTGCATGACTACCCCATTCGCAGAGAAAACAGTGGTACTTTGTGTATCCAGTCTGCAGACCAAGCAAGAGAGCAACAACCTTCAAATCGCCACAAAGCTGCCACTGATGTTGGTCATAGTTTATGCACCTCAAAAGTTGTTTCATGTTGTCATAGGTTTCCTTCATATGGACTGCCTGACCAACTGGAATTGATGGCAAAACATTGCCATTATGCAGTAAAACAGCTTTAAGACTCGTCTTCAATGAATCAATGAACAGTCTCCACTCATCTGGATCGTGAAAGATGTCGAGGGCTGCCATCACACCATCGATGTTGTTGCAGGCTACAAGATCACCTTTCATGAAGAAGAATGGGACAAGCTCCTTTTGACGGTCACAGAACATGGAAACCCTAACATCACCTGCCAGGAGATTCCACTGCTGTAGTCTGGAGCCCAACAGCTCTGCCTTACTCTTGGGTAGTTCCAAATCCCTGACAAGGTCATTCAGTTCACCTTGTGTTATGAGGTGTGGATCAGAGGAGGAGGATGGGAGAAAATGTGGGTCCTGTGACATGGATGGTTCAGGACCAGAAGTTTCATTCTCTTCCTCTTCCTCGTCTGACTCAAGTGAGAATGATTCTGGTGCATCAGGAACCGGCAGTCCTTCTCCGTGGGGTACTGGGCGTATAGCTGATGGAATGTTTGGATAATGCACAGTCCACTTTTTCTTCTTTGACACACCTTTCCAAACTGGAGGCACCATGCAGAAATAACAATTGCTGGTATGATCTGTTGGCTCTCTCCAAATCATTGGCACTGCAAAAGGCATAGATTTCCTTTTCCTGTTCAACCACTGGCGAAGATTTGTTGCACAAGTGTTGCAGCATATGTGTGGGGCCCACCTCTTGTCCTGATCTCCAATTTTGCAGCCAAAATAAAGGTGATAGGCTTTCTTAACCATAGTGGTTATACTGCCCTTGTGATGCAAAAGTCACTTCACCACAAACATAGCAGAAGTTATCTGCACTGTTCACACAAGTACGAGGCATCTCTGCTCACTTTGGCTAAACAGAAATGTGTCCCTTTGCAAAATCAAACACTGACAAATAAGAGAGCACGACACTGTATGATTTCTAGAGCTGATATAGGGCAATTTGTTCAGCAGAGTGATGTAAGCTTCGTTATGATTGCATCATCCATGACTTCTAGGAATAACATGATGCAATTCATATCATGTATGATGCAAAAAACGGTTACTTACCTTCTGTAACTGTTGTTCTTCGAGATGTGCTGTTCACGTCCATTACACATTAGGTGTGTACGCGCCGCGTGCACGGACTTCGGAAACTTTTTCCCTTAGCGGCTCCCGTCGGGCCAGCAGGGCCCCCTCTCCCGCCAGAGCGGCACCCCGCTCTAGGGTATATATATCCCTGTGTAGGGAGCCAGGGTGGCTGCCCTCCGAACCTGAGGGGAAAGGGCCTTTCCCTCAGCCTGAGTGGGTGGGGCCAGCCCAAGCTCGCTCCACCCCCCGGAAGGGGAGGGGTGGAACAGGAAGTATAAAGGGCGGGGCCCTTAGCTCAGTTAGGGCAGCACCAGGGAGGGAGGCAGACGCAGACCGCGGGCTGCTCCCTTCAGACCCTGCTGCCACGCCAGGGGAGGCCCTGGACCAGTGGAGACCTCACCTGGAGGACGGACTGGGGCTGCCAGGACTGCCCACTGCCGAGTACCCAGAGGAACTGGAGGAGCCAGAGGGGGAGCTGGAGCTGCCAGCAGCCAAGTACCCAGAGGAGCTGGAGGAGCCTGAGCCTGAGGGGGAGCTGGAGCTGCCAACAGCGGACTACCCCGACGCACCGGCGGGACCAGAGGGATTCGGACAAGCAATCGGGTAGGAAGTAGCCCAGGGACAGAGCTGCACAGTAGTGAGTCTGTATTGCGGAAGGACGCCGCTGATCCAGTGGCGGGACCCTCGTCCTGCCACTGCCAGGGCCCTGGGCTGGAACGCAGTGGTGTAGGGTGGGCCTGCGTTCCCCTACCCGGCTGAGTCACGCCGGGACCTTTGCCGGCGCTCCCCTGCCTGAGGGGCGCACTACTGACCTTTGCCGGCGCTCCCCTGCCTGAGGGGCGCGCTACTGACTCTGGCTGGCGGCCGCCCCGCCGCTAATTCCCCGCTGACGGAGGCGTGACCCAAGCCGGCCAGTGACCTCATAGCTCCCCACCGCCCCCTAGCGGGTAGGTGGGCCGACGCGGATCACACCCTGCAGGCCCGACCCCCTTCAGTTCCTTCTTGCCGGTGACTCCGACAGAGGGGAAGGAGGGTGGGAAGTGTAATGGACGTGAACAACACATCTCGAAGAACAACAGTTACAGAAGGTAAGTAACCATTTTTTCTTCTTCGAGTGATTGTTCACGTCCATTACACATTAGGTGACTCACAAGCTTACCATTGGAGGAGGGTAGGAGTCAAGGTACAATTGATTGAAGTACAGCCCTGCCGATCACCGCGTCCTCTCTGGTCTAATGATGGATCATGTAGTGGGCTGTGAACGTATGCACCGATGACCAGCTGGCCGCTTTACAGATTTCCTGGAGTGGAACGTGCGCCAAGAAAGCTGCCGAGGACGCTTGGGCCCTAGTCGAGTGAGCCCGGATCTCCGGGGCTGGTACGTTGGCGAGCTCATAGCACATGCGTATGCAAAGCACAATCCATGCTGACAAGCGTTGTGTTGAGATAGGCAGGCCTCTCATTCGCTCCGCAACAGCAATAAACAGTTGAGTTGATTTGCGGAATGACCTAGTCCGCTCCAGATAAAATGCCAAGGCCCTACAGACATCGAGGGTATGTAGGCTGCAATGGCTAGGGTATGTATGGGGCTTAGGGAAGAACACCAGTAGACAAATGTCTTGCCCCATGTGAAAATACGAGACCACCTGTGGAAGGAATTTAGGGTGCGGCCTTAGTTGCACCTTATCCTTATGAAAAACTGTATAAGGAGGTTCCGAAGTGAGGGCTCTCAATTCCGATACCCTCCTGGCCAATGTGATGGCCACGAGAAATGCTACCTTCCATGAAAGGTGCATGAGGGAGCAAGAGGCTAGGGGTTCAAAGGGGGGCCCCATGAGTTTTGTTAGGACCAGGTTGAGATCCCACGCAGGGACCGGTGGGCACGAATAGGGAAACACCCTCTCTAGTCCCTTGAGAAATCGGGCCACTGTGGGGTTGGAGAACACTGAAACCCCCAACTCCCCCGGATGGAATGCCGATATGGCAGCCAGATGCACTTTAATTGAGGCGGGGGCGAGCCCTTGATGCTTGAGGTGCAGCAAGTAGTCCAGAATCGATGGGACTGAGGCCTGCAGAGGCTGTATGAGATGAGGCTCGCACCAGTGGAAGAACCTCTTCCATTTGGCCAGGTAGGCCGCTCTTGTGGAGGGCTTCCTACTACCAAGGAGAATTTGCTGGACCTGGTGGGAGCACCTGTGCTCTGTCTCGTTCAGCCAGAGAGATACCACGCTGTGAGATGTAGCGACGGTAGGTTCGGGTGGAGTAGGCGACCCCGGTCCTGTGTGATGAGATCGCGATGGAGGGGGAGGGCAATCGGGGCGGTTATGGACAATTCCAGCAGGGTCGCGAACCAATGCTGGCGTGGCCACGCCGGGGCGATGAGGATGACTGCCGCCTTGTCCCTGCGGGTCTTGAGGAGGACCTTGTGAATGAGCGGGAATGGAGGGAAGGCATATCTCAGGCTCCCGCCCCACGGAATTGCAAAGGCATCTGCCAACGAGCCTGGGCTGAGGTTCTGGTAAGAACAAAACTGAGGGCATTGGCTATTGTCCTTGGTGGCGAAGAGATCCACCAGGGGAAACCCCCACCTCTGGAAGATTGAATGTAGGACGTCCCACCTCAAAACCCATTCGTGCATGTGGTAGGATTGGCTGAGGCGGTCTGCTAACCCGTTTTGGACCCCTGGGAGATACGTTGCGATTAGGTGGACTGAATGGGCTATACAGAAATCCCATAGGCGGAGCGCCTCGTGACAGAGGGGAGAGGACCGGGACCCGCCCTGCTTGTTTATGTAGAACATGGCAGTAGTGTTGTCCGTCAGAACTGACACGCTGTGACCTTCTATGGTGGCATGAAAGGTCTGACAGGCGAGGCGAACCGCCCTCAGTTCCTTCAGATTGATGTGAAGCAACCTGTCTTCCCTGGACCACAAGCCCTGGGTCCGCAGCTCCCCCAGGTGCGCCCCCCAACTCAGGTCCGATGCATCTGTTACCAACGTCAGAGTGGGTTGTGGGGCAGCGAAGGGGATCCCCTCGCAAACCTGCTGCTGATCGAGCCACCAGAGGAGGGAGCTCAACACCCGAGCCGGGATCGTCACCACCAGGTCTAACGGGTCTCTGCTGGGGCGAGACGTTTGGGCTAGCCACAACTGCAATGGCCTGAGTCTTAGGCGGGCATGTCTGACCACGTGTGTGCAGGCTGCCATGTGCCCCAAGAGTTGCATGCAGCACCTTGCCGTAGTCGTGGGAAATTGCTGGACGGAGCTTACGACCTTTTGAATGGCCAAGAACCACGACACTGGAAGACTTGCCCGTGCTGCCACCGAGTCCAGGACCGCACCTATGAAGTCCAGTCTCTGCGTGGGAATCAGTGAGGACTTGGGCACTTTGACCAGTAGGCCGAGCTTGCAGAACACTTGTAGAGCCAGCGTCACGTGGGAGCGGACCTCGGCCTCCAACCTGCCCGCGAGGAGCCAGTCGTCCAAGTACGGGTACACGCGCATCCTTCTCTTCCGAAGAAAAGCTGCCACCAAGGACATGCATTTTGTGAATACTCGTGGGGCCGTTGCCAGGCCGAAACGCAGGACCGTAAATTGAAAATGGCGCTGATTGATGGTGAAGCGCAGGAACCACCGGTGGGCCGGGCGGATTTATGCTAAGGAACACTCTCAGATGAGAGACAGAGTTGTTCCAACGCCGCCACGGACGGTAAGAAGGAACTGAAGGGGGTCAGGCCTGCAGGGATATATATACCCTAGAGCGGGGCGCCGCCCTGGCGGGAGGGGGGGGCCCTGCTGGCCCGACGGGAGCCGCTAAGGGAAAAAGTTTCCGACGTCCGTGCATGTGGCACGCGCACACCTAATGTGTAATGGACGTGAACAATCACTCGAAGAAGAATACCAGCTTCAGATTGCATCATTCATTGTTTTGCCTAAAAAGCAAGTACTGTCCAAACCCAGTCATAGATTTATTCAAAGATCCAGGCAAAGATGTATTTTAGTCATTTCTGGTTTAAATTGAGATCCCTTCCCTTTATAACTCACTTATCCTCCGCCATTCCCAAGTCAAGGGTCGTATATACTGACCCAATAGCATATCTTGAAAACTAGAGCCGATCAACAATTTTAAGCATCATTTTCGTTCTCAGTGACCCAGAATTACTAAAGTTTGACTACATTTATTTCAGAAGCATTCTGGCTGTAGAGCAGTGTTATCAGTTTTTAAAACATTTGCACTCCAGTTCAGCATCATAAATCGTATTTCCACATACAGATTTGCCACTACTAAATCTGTATTGAAAAAAAACTTCATAATTAGTCATTAATATTTAAAACATTATATGAAAAGTGTTGACATACCATAATTTAATATGAAAATTGGTTGTTTTACTGTAGTTCCTGCCCTGAGGAAGAGCCTACAATGGGCTCCTGTTGAAAGTTGAGGAAAAGCTTCCCCACTTTAGTATCCCTTACATTAGCAGCCAGAGCGAAAAACAAGGATAGAAATAAAATAACTAAATAAAAGAAGGGACAGCTAGAAAGGAAAGAAAAGAGGGGAGGATGTGAATAATATTTTCTGCCTTCCCTGCTGGTTAAACTGCATCTGAAGCCAAAGAGGAATAATCTCCACTGAGAATGGTGGCTACGCCATTGCTGGGTCAAAGTAATATTTGCACACATTTATAGATCATGCCTCCTAGTCATAAGAATGTCCCTCAAACACTCCTCTCATGGAAGGCCTGATTTGCCCTCTAAATTTTGGGTGGTGAAGCCTGACTTAGCTCAGACACTTTCTAACCCATACTCCTCCTCCTGACGGAATCGCTGATGTGTTCCAGCTGGGTAGAATTTAGCGTTATATTGTGCTGCTTTACTTTTGGTGCTCTGTGTTGAATAATGACTGAGCCAGGGTGATATTTTTCTGTAGCAGGAAAGGAGTTGAAAAGAGAAGCTACCAGTAGTTCCACTGAGAAATTTTATTCTTGTACATTTTTGAAAAGTGAAGACAAAGAAAGAAAAACCTCAGAGGATCAACAGTAAGATCCTTATGAGATCTTCACATAAAAAATGGTTTTAAGCCTAATTTTGGCAAATCTCTCTGTTTCTTACCTTGAAGCCACAGATGCCTGCTGATTTAAGCTGTTAAAGAAACAGTCACTGTCGTCTATATCTAAATTGCAGCCTCAGAAGTTAAGCTTTAAAAGAAATGTTCCCATTACTTGCATCACTTAGTCATGTTATAACATCAACAAATGTGGACGTTTCAAACCACTTGTGTAAATGGCTGTCTAAATTGAATGGAGGGGAGGCTGGAACTGGGAACCATTGAAGGAAATGGGGTGGGGAGAACAGGAAGTCAGATGGTTGGAAGGGAAAAATTCAGATCAGGTGAGAAGCAGGGGGAGATGGCAACTGGGACTGACTGGACAAGGAGATTGGGAGTAGGCACCATCGTGAGGAATGGGTGAAAGGAAGAGCAGAGTCAGATCTCACAAATTGCTGAGGTACAGGTGGGCAGAGGTGGCAAGTTATATTCTCTCATGGTGCCCGGGCTCCAGCACCCACCACCCACTCCCAGAGCCCACACCCTCTCTCCGGCCCCCAAACTCCCTCCCAGAGCCTGCACCCTCAGCCTAGAGCCTGCACCCAAACTCTGTCCCATAGCCTGCACCCCACCTCTTCCCACACACCCTCCCCCCTGCCCTCAAACTTCCTCCCAGAGCCTGCACCCCTCACCCCCTCCTGCACCCACAGGCCCTTCCCCAGCCCAGAGCCTGCACCCAAACTCCGTCCCAGAGCCTGCACTCCCACCTCTTCCCACACATCCTCTCCTGCCCCCAAACTCCCTCCCAGCCCTCTGCACTCCCTCCCAGAGCCTGCACCCCTCCACCCATCCTGCACCCCACCCCGTGCCCCAGCCCGGAGCCTGCACCCAAACTCCATCCCAGAGCCTGCACCCCCATCCCCTTCCCACACACCCGGTCCTGCACCCAAACTCCCTCCTACACCCCCACTCCTTACCCCAGCCCAGAGCCTACAACCAAACTCCGTTCCAGAGCCTACATCCCCTCCCTCTGCAGCCCCTTCCATCCCCAAACTCCCTCCCAGAGCCTGCACCTCTTCATCCATCCTGCACTCCCACCCTGTGCCCCAGCCCGGAGTCTGCACCCAAACTCCATCCCAGAGCCTGCACCCCAGACTCCATCTAAGAGCCCAACTTCTCAACCGTCCTACACCCCAATCCCCTGCCCCAACCCAGGGCCTTCACCCCAGACCTCCTCCCCACACCCAAACTCCCTCGCAGAACCTTAGGCAGGTGGGGGGGTAGGCTCCGAGCGTTCGGGGCACCACCAAAATTTCTACAAACCTACCGCCCCTGCAGGTGGGGGAGGGGAGAAATGGGACTTTCTTTGCAAAGAGAGTGGAACAAGAAGCTGGAGGAGGAGGGGTAGATATTGAGATTAGATGAGGAGCCTGAGGAGACAAGCTTAGGCTAGGAGCCAGTCCAGGGGAGTGTAGTAGAAAGAGAGCCTGAAACATAAGGCCTTGTATTAGAGGCCTGGTGTGTGACCTGAGACCTGAACTAAAATACTGGGCAAGCGCTTTGCTGATAGAAAGCAAGGGTAGCAAAAGTCAGGCTCTGAGCAAATGTCAGGTCCTGCCTGCTTGCAAGTTCACAGAATCTGGCAAGAACAGGGCTGATATTGCAGAAATACACATTCCTAAGAAGTGCTAGGCACAGAGTATTCACGCAAATACATTCCAGAAGAGTAGTACCAGAACATTCTGATATCAAGGATGGTACCAAAAACATTCCCCAAGGATAAGAGGAACACACACTGACACCTTCTAAAAGATAAGGTCAGAATAACAGTGTAATGAATAAAGATATTTTGATTGAATCAACAGGCACAAGGAGATGGGTGATAACTAGCCATGTCAAGGGGCAGTAACTATGTTAGCGGGGCAGTACATAACTTGTTTGTATCAGGATATAAAGAGGCATCTCTGAGAGAGTGTCTTGGTCCAGCCAAGGTGGGAATGGAAACTCCTGCCGTTCACTGAGATGCGTCTATTGTAACGGGCATACATGTCTTAGTATCCTCATAGAGTCTGCCAGGTGCTATTACCGGGCTTTGTCGACAATAAACCTGGCCTGGTGTCTTCATACCTTAACGAATCTTGTGGTCATTGGGCGGTTTGCGCAAAGTCGGCTGTGCCGGCTGTCTGCGCAGAGCTGGGGCAGCACACAGGGAGAACACACACATGCCGCCAAACATCTAACAACACTGTTAACACCTGACTACTGATCTGGTAAGTAAGTGAGCTGTCCTCTATAGGAATCATGATCTAACTAAACAATACAATTTATATATGAAGGCCTCATTTGTAATGTCACTACTACAAATTTCTGTTTTACTTCTGATATACATAGCACTGTGGAACACACTAGAACAATGCCTATCCCAGTATTTCAAAACACTCAGCCTACTATCAGTAATGATACAGAGGGTGGAGCAGTCCAATAGAAATTGTTCTGACAAGGAGTGGGGAGAGGGTGTGTCTGGAAAAAGTCTAGTTGGGGAGTGTGGAGTAGACTAACTGGGAGAAACTAAGATCATGTATACACTACAAATTTTGGTTGATACAAGTTAAATCAGCATAAATCCACCGCAGTATATTGCTCATGCACATGCATAATTGGCTCCTTGTGTTGCCACTGCACGTACTCACCAGGAGTGCTTGTGTCAATGCACAGTGCAGTGCACCATGGGTAGGTATCCCAGTGTGCAATTTGTCATTGTCTAGTGCACTTTCTTAGGAGATTTTGGATTTACCCAGCAAATCACTGGGATTTTGCCGCAGAATATTATAGGAAGAATGAATTCTGAACAAAATTCCATACTTAGGTATAAAGAGGAAAAGAAAGACATGCTATACTCAGGAACCAAACTCTGATTTTACATATGCTGGTGTAAATCTGTTGTGACACTGGAGAAATTACACATTTACAGAGCACTATGACCCTCAGCTAGCAAAACGGTAGATAAATTTAAATGTGTCAAGGCAAATGGAGAAGACTTGCAATATGACACAATGTAAAGTGACACCCATAATTCATCCTCAGTAGATAAATTACACCAACTTATACACCCTTAAACTCAAAGGGTCAAATTCAAAGGTGATGTCTAAGGGACTCAGATCTAAGAGAGCCAATCTAAATTGTAGACTCAGATGCTCCATTAGTGTAGTTTACATATTGGGGCTAAATGAAGATGTATTTACATCTTTGCATTTGGCCCATTATTTTAAATGGTTGAAGGCAAAATGTATATTATACCTTTCTTCCATTCATTTGGGAACTGCCAAGGGGCCCCATCCTGCACAATTTCGGTCGACTGCCATGAGGATAAAGTGCAGTCTTAGGCTTTAGGTCTGCAGTTATGCTAGAGTTACGTTGTCATAAAACACAATTGTAATTCACCAACTGGAACCAGTGCCTGGTTTGTCGTATACTAGGGCAAGATGGAGCAATGAATACTGGGACAAGACGGAACAATCCATATTGGGACATGGTGGATAAGGAAAGTGCTAATTTTGTATAGTTAGTATGCATCTCCAATCCAACAAAAAAGCTATCAGCATTTGGAGAAAATCCTGTTCTGCAACAATACAACAAAAAACACCCTGTGGCAACATTTTGAATGACTATATCTAATGATGAAATGCAATGCTTTGCATTAGGTCATATCAAGTACAAAAATACTTTAAGAGCCAAATAACCCTCTAGCTAAAATTACACCTAAAGAAGGTCCTAAATACAGCTGAAATGGTGCAGGGGGAGGTAGGAAGCCTCTGAAGAGGAGTGCCTTGAATGGGCTCCCTGTACCTCACTGTCCAAGGGTTTTGTGGGCAGGTTGGGGGGGGGGGGGCGATCAGTAACTATCCACAAGCCCAGAGGTTCTCAACCTTTTTCTTTCTGAGCCCCGCCCCCAACATGCTAGAAAAACTCCACGGCCCACCTGTGCCACATTAACTGGTTTTCTGCATATAAAAGCCAGGGCCAGTGTTAGGGGATACCAAGCAGGGCAATTGCCTGGGGCCCCATGCCACAGCAGCCCCCCTAGAGCTACATTGCTCAGGCTTCTGCCCCGTGTGGTGGGGCTCAGGGACCTGAGCTTCAGCCCTGGGCCCCAGCAAGTCTAATGCTGGCCCTGCTTGGAGGCCCCCCTGAAACCTTCTTGAGGCCGCCTGGGGGGGCCCGGGTGAGAACTACTGCACTAGCCAACCCCTTACTCACACGAATAGACTGAAGAGTGCAACAGCCATAGTTCCTATGGCAGGCCAGAGGCTGCCATGGAGCAGTTCCATTTCTCATCATGTCCCATGGGGGTGAGATTCCTTCCCTCCTCATTATCCCAAAATTCTGCTGACTTAGCCTGAGTAAACTGTCTGTGTACAGGAGATGTGCTGGGAAGAGGGGTTGTTCATAAGTGTTAAAGCATATCCAATGTAAAAGGTACCGGAGCTCTGTCATATCCTTGATGTTTCTTTTAGATGAACCAGTATGTTCATAGCTAGACAATAAAATGCTCTAGGTCTGCACATACACCCATGATAGGGGGTGGAGAGAGGAATTTAGCTGTTGGTGGAGTTATGGAAAAGCATGTTCTGATGTCCAAAATGGCTAGAAAACTTTAGTAGTTATCATTATCAGACACGACTGTTGATATTTATCTACTCTAATTTGGTGAATTCTCTGTGTTATCTTCTATAAAACTAATTAAAAACTTTTTGAAGAATATAGACTATAGCAGGAGTGACCAAATCGTGGCTTGCAAGCTGCAATGTGGCTCTTTTACAGTTAAAGTGCAGCTCGCAGAGCCCCCCATGCTCCTGCCCATTCTCCATCTACCAGACCCGGGGAGTGGTGGGGGGGGGAAAGGGCAGCTCAGGACCTCTGCCTTGCAGTGGGGTGGTGGGGTAGAAATGTCTTCCCAGCAGAGATGGGAGGGGTGGGGGGGTCACGGTGCTTCAGCCCTGAACCCCGGCAGGCACCTCCCACAGGGCTGAAGCACCAGCAGGTGCATCCTGCTCTCAAACTTCTGAAAATTGCTGTAGGCGGCTCAGAGAGTCAGTATATTTGGCCACCTCTGGACTATAGACAGACACTCTTTTACTAGATATAGCTTGTAACCTAATTTTGCACTGCATGCAACATGTGGTGTTATCGTTTTAAGTGATTAACTGAACAGATGATATTTAAAGGACAAACGTAAATCCTTATAATAGGCACTGCTTGTACGTTATTGTCACATTTGCTAAACAGTGAGCTCATTCTGATCTCTTTGCATAGGCTCCTTTGGGGAGTTGATTTTTTTTTCTTCGTGTATTTTCAGGCTTCCTTTGTGGGAGGCAGTCAAAGAACATTAAAAATAATAATCTGGTTTACATTAGTTAACACTTTAAGATCTTGTTTCCACGTAGCTGCATACATTATTCTGACATATATTGTTATATAATAATAGGATATAATGAATGGTGACAGAAGTAGCCTGACCCCCAAGACAAATGTGTCCAGTTCCCGGGCTGATGCTGAGGAGCACTCCATACAGCTCAGGACAGGAGGCATCCACCTTTGTGCTCCCCCAATCCTGGACCCATTCTGGTTCCTGATGTAAACCTTAAGGCTTCTCTAATTTATGCTGGTTGAAGAAAAAAAAAAAACATTCCAAGGATGAGCCAGGTATACCAGAGTCACAGCCACACCCTCTATGCTAGTAAGTAGGGTGACCAGAAGTCCTGATTTTATCGGGACGGTCCCGATATTTACTTGTTTGTCCTGCGTCTCGACCGATGTTCAGTCGTGATGCGAATTGTCCCGATATTCTGCACTCCAGCGCACAGGCGAAGGGGGCTCGTACGCCCCACCACCCCCAACTCAGCCCCACCCCCTCCCTGCCCCATTGGATCCCTCCCCAAATCCCTGCTCTGACCCTGCCTCTTTCCCAAGCACGCTGCATTCCTCCTCCTCCCCCCTCCCTCCCAGGCTTGCGCAAATCAGCTGTATGGCGGTGCAAGCGCTGGGAGGGAGGGGGGAGAAGCAGGATGCGGTGAAGGGGAGGTGGGGGTGACCTGGTGTGGTGGGGGGCGGGGAGCTGCCGGTGGGTGCTCAACCTCCACCAATTTTTTTCCTATGCTCCGGCGGCTCTTTTTTTTTTTTTTTCCTCCGCCGCCGGCTCTCATTTGTTTTTTTTTGCTCTGCCGGCGACCCCTCCCCCGGGTCCCGATATTCATGTCTCTCATCTGGTCACCCTACTAGCAAGTGGGAGAGAAGTGTCACAGCAGGCACTGTGGCAGTTCTGCACTTACTAAGAATTACCATGTGCAGGATTAATAATCCAGTGGTTGGCTTTAAGGCAGCTGTGCACCAGCAAAGTGGCACAAAACTTCCCTAACGTAGCAGAGAAGTCAGTCCAAAACATTATAATGTGTTAAATGCCGACAATGTGCTCTGCCCTGCATGACCCAAAATGAAGTCAGTTTCTATGCTAACTTACAGTATCAATCTCAGACAATGGCCCCCTAGATGCATACTGAGCTACCTCAAAACATGTTGCATGTGAAAAAGACAAGCTCTAAAAAAGAAGAGTTCAGCCACATCAAGCTGTGATCTTTAGAAAACCAGAAGCATTAGAAAAGGGTTAACCACACAAATAATTAAATGAAACAAGACAAAATTAAGGCTAACTTGGACCTTCTCTCTCCAGCTCAAAGCGCTCATGAACTGCTGCAGTCTTTGAATTGCTCCACTGAGCCCTGGTCAACATTGAGGGGTGGGGGAAATCAATCTAAGTTACGCAACTTCAGCTACATGAATAATGTAGCTGAAGTTGACATACTTGATCTAATCACCGCAGACGTGGCCATATGATTTAGATAAAGAGACTATAAATTATACAGTGCAAACTATCTAATCAAAGATATTACCACCTTATGAGGTGAAATAAGTCACATACTGCTTTACTTCAGTGCTAAATATTTGCTTCCAGACTACTGACTGGCAAATGAATAGATTTCAATGTTTCAAACTCTCTTCCTCTATTTCTCTCCCAAAATGAGAGAGTTCACTTTATAGCACTATCCTAGAGTGATGTACACTGCTCACTGACAGGACTTTCCTAAGCACACTGTTTACTCAGTTGTCTGCAAAAAGGCCATGCATAATTTGGTGGAACTTCACAGCAAGTTTTTCTTTGGATTACACAACTAATTTTTCCTAAAATGTTTTCATTTGTTTGTTCAGGAACAGCATCATTGTTTACTTGAAACAAATATGTTGATTAAGTGAGATGGAGGAGTTCTGTTGAAACAGATGGAATAGCATCTACATGTACAGGGCAAAATATTACTCTAAAGCCACCAGATTTGGACTCCTTCTTGCCAATTATCTTAAAGTCAGAATATCTAAAGTAAAAATAAATACTATTGTTAATAACAGAATTATAAACACTCTTACTAACAATAATGATATTTACCAAGTATCATAAAGATAAAATCCAATCCTTGAACATGGAGCAATGTTACATTTCTTAAAGCTATCCCGTAATGTCAGCCAGACAACACTTTTACATTAGCTGAAATAACCGAGGTTAATGTATTTAATATGCAAATTAGAAAAAGCACCAATATGCTGCAGTCATATCTTGCATTTGTCAAATTTAGTGAAGAAGTTAACCTGATTCTCAACCACTTTATTAAATTCTATTTTTAGAATTCTCAAATGCACATGAGTCTACAAGGTCATATTTCTGATGGCCTCACTTCAGTTCCCAGTGGTCAAGTGTCCACATTACAAAAAATGCAACTACATTTGGCACCCCTTCTTGATAATCCGAATTGTCTTTGGAGGTTGAAATACCTTTTCATTGGTAGAGGTTGCTCTCATGCTTATTGCTTGTGATATACTCTTTTTGTGGATAAACTCCACACAAAACTGCCAAAGGAGGAGGAGCTCCTTTATAACCATTAGTCTAATGGTTAGGGTACTCACCTGGGATGTGGAAGACCCCCACCTCCAGTAATCCATCTGCCCAATTAGAAAGGATTTGAACAGGAATCTGCCACCTTGCAGGTGAGTGCCCCTCTTTATGCTGGTTGTTCCAATTATAAATACATGCTAATCATCAGTGATTATGCCATCAAGAACTTGCTACGTGCAGGCAGATGACCTGGTGGAGTGATTTAATCTGATACTGAAACCATTGCTGGGAAAAACAAAACAAAAAATAACTAAAAGACTAACAACCCTACCTGAATTTCACTGGGCAGTCTGCTACAAGTGGCTTCTATTTCTCCATTTTCTTATTGCAAAGTTCCCCAAACATCAGCTGCCTTTCAGTTATTCAAATTGCTGAGTGATGGGCGGAAACCGGAACCGCGAGTTTCCAAGAGAACTGGGAAGAAGCAGCAAAACTCCTGGTGGGTTATGAGCTACCTCCTCTGGATTGCTTAAATTAGTTGTGTGAACTAGCCCAGGAACGTATAGAAGAGCCACCAAAATTAGCCAATGGGAGAGGCGGATTAAAGAAGCATATGCTAAACCCAGTCCTTCTCAGAATTCAGAGTCTAAGTCTGGGTGGCAGGGAAGTGTCTACCTTTCCTTGTGATTCACAAACCAGGGAAAGACAGGCGATCAACTGCCTAAGTCGCATGTTGGACCCGATCTGGTAGGTCTGCTCAGAGGCCACCCAAAACAGCCAGAGGAGGAGCAGCCCCCTTATAATCTTTAGTTTGGTGGTTAAGGTACTCACCTGGGATGTGGGAGAGACCGGCTTCATATAACCCCTCTGCCTGATGAGAAAGGATTTGAACAGGAATCTGCTACCTCACAGGTGAGTGCTCTAACCTCTACGTTATGGAAAAGTTTGATGATGGGCTCCCTCAATCTCTTCTAAAATTGTTCCACTTTTAGTTAAATAATTGGATAATTAAGTATGAATTGGGCCACAGAAAGAGTTAGAATGACTATAGCCCAGTGGCTGGAACACTCACCTGAGAAGTGAAAGAGTCTTGTTCAAATCCCTTCTCCTCATCAGGCAGAGCAGGACTTGAAGCAGGGTGTCTCCCACATCTTGGGCGAGTACCCTAATCACTGGGCTAAAAGGTACTGTATAAGGGAGGCCCTCCTTCCTCAGCTGCTTTGTGTGGAATTCACAGTCCCTGAGCTAGTCTACCAGATTGGGCCAGACACACGACTTAGATCTGGTTCATGAATTGCTCTCAGTCTTAGGTGGGAGATAGATGTCTGAGTGCCTAGAGTAAGTCAGCAGTACACATGCTCAGAATCAGAAACATAGGCATCTCAGGAACTTTTACTGCAGAAACATAGGCACCAAGTGACTTTAAACGCCTACAGGGCTAAGCAGCAACCAAGTGGGAGTTTCGTGGATTGTAGTGGTGCCTAACAACTGATTTTAGGCACCTAGGTGCCCAAGTATCTTTGTGGATCCCATCCTTACCCATCATAAAAATCATAGAAATGAAGAACAGGAAGGGACCTCGATAGGTCATCTAGTCCAGTCCCCTGCACTGAGAAAAGACTAAATATTATCTAGAACGTCCGTGCCAGGTGTTTGTCTAACCTGTTTTTAAAAGCCTCTAATGACAGAGATTCCACAACATCCCTAGGCAATATATTCCAGTGCTTACTTACCCTGACAGTTAGGAAGTTTTTCCTAGTGCCTAACCTAAATCTCCCTTGCTGCAATTTAAGCCCATCACTTGTTATCCATAACCACTGAGGACAGGACAAAAATTTATCACCCCCCTCTTTATAAACAACCTATTATGTACTTGAAAACTGTTATGTCCCCCCTCAGTCTTCTCTTCTCCAGACTAAACAAACCCAATTTTTTCAATCTTTCCTCAGTGGTCATGTTTTCTAGACGTCTAATCATTTTTGTTGCTCTTCTCTGGACTTTCTCCAGTTTGTCCACCTCTTTCCTGAAATGTGGTGCCCGGAACTGGACACAATAGAGCCTTTATTAGTGTTGAGTAGAGTAGAAGAATTACTTCTCATGTCTTGCTTACAACACTCCTGCTAATACATCCTAGAATGTTGGGTTTTTTGCAACAGTATACATTGTGGACTCATATTTAATTTGTGATCCGCTATAATCCTCAGATCGTTTTCTGCACAACTTCTTCCTAGGCAATCATTTCCCATTTTGTATTTGTGCAATTGACTATTCCTTCCTAAGTGTAATACTAGCATTTGTTCTTATTGAATTTCATCCTTTTTATTTCAGACCCTTTCTCCAGTTTGTCAGAGTCATTTTGAATTCTAATCCTGTCCTTGTAAGCACTTACAACCCCTCCCAGGCTGGTATCATCCACAAACTTTGTAAGTGTACTCTCTATGCCATTATCCAAATCATTTATGAAGATATTGACTAGAACTGGACCTAGAACAGATTCCTGCGGGACCCCACTAGATATGCTCTTCCAGCTTGATTGTAAACCATTGAGAACTACTCTCTGAGTACACTTTTCCAACCAGTTGGGCATGCACCTTATCATAGGTTTGCCTAGGGTATATTTCTCTAGATGGTCATGTGAGACAGTATCAAAAGCCTTACTTAAGTCAAGATTTATCACATCTACTGCTCCCCCTCCCCATCCACAAGTTTTTTTAACGTGTCAAAGAAGGATATTAGGTTGGCTTGATATAATTTGTTCTTGACAAATGCATGTTGACTATTACTTATAAACTAAGGCTAAGATTTTTTCACGGTTATTTTTAGTAACAGTCATGAACAGGTCATGGGCAATAAACAAAAATTCACGGAGCCCATGTCTTGTCCGTTACTTTACTACAAATAACCAGGGGCAGGGCTAGGTAGGAGGGAGTAATGGAGTCCCATGACGGAGGAAGACTGACAGGACCAGCCCCCTGCCATGGCGGAGGGCACAGCCCCGACTCCAGTGGCTGCGGGGGGGGGGGGCGGGGGAGCCACGGGAGACACACAGCCCCTGCTCAAGAGTTGGCCCAGCTGCGGGACAAGGGTGCACGGCCCCCACTGCAGCCCCTGCCAAACCCCAGCCACGGTGGGGGGTGAGGGGGAGTGCACACGGCCCTGGGAAGCCGTAAAGGGGGGTTGAGAGGGGCTGGGCTCAGAGTGAGGCGCAAACCCAGACGGCATCCTGAGCTTTTATAATGACTTCCGGAAGTTAAACAAGGTATCCCAATTCGATGCCTATCCGATACCACATATCGATGAGCTGGTGGATCAGTTAGGCAAGACCTGATACTTGACCACCTTGGACTTGACAAAAGGCTACTGGCAGATCCCCCTGGCTGAGGACGCCAACGAAAAAAATGCTTTCTCTACATCTGACGGCCTCTTCCAATATACTGTCCTCCTTTTCGGGCTCCATGGGGTCCCGATGACTTTCCAATGGTTGATGGACAGATTACTTCAACCCCATGCCAAGTATGCTGCCACCTATTTAGACGATGTAGTAATTCATAGCCCTGACTGGGAGACGCACCTGGGGAAAGTGGAAGCGGTACTAGATGCTCTTAGACATGCCGGCGTCACCGCTAACCCATCCAAATGTGCAATAGGGCTAGCCGAGGCCAGATACCTTAGGTATGTACTCGGAAGGGACCTGGTGAAACCCCAATGGAACAAAGTGGAGGCAATACAGGAATGGCCCCAATTGATCCACAAGAAGCAAGTCAGACTGTTCTTAGGGATAGTAGGGTAGTTACTCATCACTCACTTCACCACGAGGGCAGTGCCTCTGACGGACCTGATAAGATCTTGGGGCCCAGAGATCGTTAAGTGGACTGAGACAGCGGAAAAAGCTTTCACAGACCTGAGGACAGCCTTTGCAGTCATCAAGTGCTCAAAGCCCCAGATTTCAAGACATAATTCATTCTACAGACAGACGCCTCGGAGGTAGGACTTTCACAGACAGTGTGGGATGAGAAGCGCCCGATCCTTTACCCCAGCCGGAAGCTACTTCCCAGGGAGCAACGGTATGCTGTAGTAGAAAAGGAATGCCTAGCGGTTAAATGGGCCATGGAGATTCTATGGTACTACCTACTTGGGCGGTGGTTCACCCTTGTGATGGACCACGCCCAACTCCAATGGATGCACACAAACAAGGAGAGGAATGCACAAGTGACTAGATGGTTCTGTCAGGGTTCCAGAAAGAGATAAAAAATTATAGTTTTGTTTACTGAAACAAAAGAAACAGCTGTGACAGAACTTAAGCTTGATGGTCTGTGAAGTGAAGAAGACAGAAACAATTATGACACTGAGTACTTAGAGCCAGAGCACAAAAATCTGTCAGAGTTCCAGAAAGATCACAAATTATTAGCTTTGTTTACTGAATGCATAAAAAGAACATCAATGGTACAATGTCAGCGTTAAAGAATCCACACTCATCCAGCAGGGACTGTACAGGATCCTGGAAGAGCTGGTGACAGCACTGCACGAGAAGTTAGAGACAATGGAACAAAATGCAGTTGCGGAACCCTCAGAAAATGAGTCACCTAGCCTCACTGTTTTAATGCTCTAGGACAGTGTTTTATAATCCTGTGTGGAATTCCACAAACTAAATGCAGCGTCAGAGTTTGCTTTGTAAAGTTTCCACTTTTTTACATAGGTTTACATTTCCTGCAATGCCAGTGATGAAGTCCAAATACTAAAATAGACCTGAAAGTAAGCTCATACTCTAGGGTGTGTGATCATAATATTTTCCAAAAGCTGCAATATAGAGGGTCTAGGCTTTTGCTGAGGAAACCACAGCTTGCAAAGTTATCTCCAGTCCAGTCAAACTAGTTTCACTAGTACTCTGAGTCTCCCCTATTTTATTTGCCATCTGTGGAAGAGTAAAGGCAGCCTCGGCAGAGGCCCAGCTGAGATTTCCTTCCTCCATATCACAAGGCCCTGACCAAAGGTACTTGCCTGATGGCTAGTGAGTCTTTGTGTTCTCAGTCATCTTTCCCTCTTTCTCTTAGGGCCACAATACCCTAAAGAAAACCCAATCAGGCAAAATAAATTACACCTCTACCCCGATATAACGCGACCCAATATAACACGAATTCAGATATAACGCGGTAAAGCAGCGCTCCGGGGGGATGGAGCTGCGCACTCTGGTGGATCAAAGCAAGTTCGATATAACGCGGTTTCACCTATAACGCGGTAAGATTTTTTGGCTCCCAAGGACAGCGTTATATCGAGGTAGAGGTGTATAATGATGTGCAGCTGGGAATAGAAAGCCATGGAAAATTAAAAAGTGACAAACTTCCTTGGAAAAAAAAGGCAAGAAAGTGCACTTGGCAGAGAAAATTTGTTCAGGAGCAGTGGACTGACCGGGCACTGAGATTCCCCTTTTCTCTCAACTTTTTCCAATGGTCTGAAACATCTTCCCTTAAAGATATAGCATCTAATAAGACTAGATACTTGTCATTTGCACTAAGGTAAGATATTAATTTAATCAATAGAAAAGATAACCATCAAACTCCAGTGATTGATCCAGAAGCTCATTATTTTATTTAACACTTTCTATTTATGTTAACCTCTCTTTCATGCGTCAACAAATCCAGCTATTAAAACAACTTGGTAATCTTTTCCTGCAATTCTGTACATCATAAATCAAACTATTACACCTCAAAAAATTCCATATGTGACTCAACCCTCTAATTCCAACCCACAAAAACATTTCTTCTGGCCCATGTAGCTGAAAAAGAAATAAAAGCTGATTATAGGTAGGTAACTACTTAAAGCACGGCAAAACTCCCAAAATTATTCAAGGGACCAAGAGTATACTTATAAGGGTGAAGTGCTAGGACTTAAGTGCAATACAAGAAAGTCACAAAATAATATTACTGACCATTTCTAGGAGTACTAGAAAAAAATTATATATATATATGTGTGTGTGTGTCTCTCTCTCTCTCTATATATATATATATCTTCCTACTGTATTTTCCACTGCATGCATCCGATGAAATGGGTTTTAGCCCACGAAAGCTTATGCTCAAATAAATTTGTTAGTCTCTAAGGTGCCACAAGTACTCCTCGTTGTTTTTACTGATACAGACTGATACGGCTACCACTCAGAAAAAAAACTGTATTGTAAAATTTAAACCAAAAATATTGAAAAAAAGTGATTTTTCGCAACAATTCTACTTTGAAATATAGGCACCACTTTTAGCATTCAATAATGCTGCTAGCTAACAAAGAGGAGGCACAATCAAACTAAGAGGTGAGGATCTCAAGGTTTTTTGTTTGTTTGTTTGTTTGTTTTTAAAATACCGAAAGAGTTTAAACAGTCATTACAGCTGGAGACCAGCACAAACAAGAGAGACTATAGTTATGCTGAAATATTCATATGTACCAATTTGATTAACAGAATTCAAATATAAAATACTGTGCAATTCCATCACTGCAGCCAACATACTATATTAAAGACATTTGGAGAACAACTAGAACACATTTCTGTGAATTCCAGTATCTAAATACAAATTAATACACCAATCCGTGGCAGAGAACAGCATAAACCAATTCCAGAATAAAATTTAAGTGAAGCATTGCCATTATCCAAATTCTCTACTGTATGCAGTTTTTGCTGCATGCAGGGTTTGCTGGATGACAGGTTTGTCAGAATCAGGCCAACTCAACACTAACCCTGACTGCTCTAAACCAGTGGTTTTCAAACTTTTTTCTGGCAACCCAGTTGAAGAAAATTGTTGATGCCCGTGACCCAACGGAGCAGGGGATGAGGGATTTGGGGTGTGGGAGGGGCTCAGTGCTGGGGCAGAGGCTTGGGGTAAGGGCTGTGGGATGGGACCAGGAATGAGGGGTTCAGGGTGTGGGAGGAAGCTCTGAGCTGGGGCAGGGCTCTGGGCTGGGGGTGCAGGCTCTGGAGTGGGGCCGGGAATGAGGGATTTGGGGTGAAGGAGGGGGATCCAGG
The DNA here is from genome assembly GCF_011386835.1 of Chrysemys picta bellii. Taxonomy (NCBI): domain Eukaryota; kingdom Metazoa; phylum Chordata; order Testudines; family Emydidae; genus Chrysemys; species Chrysemys picta. Next base: position 65,603,522 of record NC_088791.1, read on the forward strand.
TTTGGGGGGCTCAGGGCTGGGGCAGGGGATTGGGGCACGGGGTTACCTCGGGTGGCTCCCCATCAGCAGTGCAGCGGGGGTGCTAAGGCAGGCTTCCTGCCTGTCCCGGCACTGCGGACAGCCCTGCGCCCTGGAAGCGGCCAACAGCAGCTCTGGCTCCTAGGCAGAGACGCGTAAGCGGCTCCGCACGGCTCTCGCCCGCAGGCACCGCCCCCCCCAATTCCTGGCCAATGGGAGTGCAAAGCCAGTTCTTGGGGCAGGGATAGCATGTGGAGCCCTATGGCCCCCCAACCTAGGAGCCGGACCTGCTGCTGGCCACTTCCAGGGCGCAGCGCGGTGTTGGAACAGGTAGGGACTAGCCTGCCTTGGCTGGGCAGCACCACTGATGGGACTTTTAACGGCCTGGTCAGCAGTGCTGACCAGAGCCACCACGACCAGTGCCTTACATTCCACGACCCAGTACTGGGTCGCGACCCACAGTTTGAAAACCACTGCTCTAAACTGTGCCAGTTGGTAAAGGACCTTGAGGCCATCCACTAGCTGGGGATTACTAGAGAATAACAGTGATCTGACCACATCCCCTTCTGCCCCTGGCATGTTCCCTATGCTGGGATGTGGGAAGAGGGTGTCATAAAAGTCAGCTATGCTGGTCCTACACCAACTGAGAACTCCCTCATGCCAGGGAAATCTCAGCTGGTGAGTTTTGGTTAGTTGCAGGCATTCTTATGCTCCCTGAATGCATCAAAGAATCTAGCTTGTTATTCTTTCTTTTATTCTTTTGTGCTGCTTTGTGAACACTTGGCCATACCGAGAAAATGGCTCTCGCTACGTCATTGCTATTCTTAGATTCCAAGGCTACAAGAGACCATTGTGATAATCTAGTCCAGGGGTGGCCAACCTGTGCCTGAGAAGGAGCCAGAATTTGCCAATGTACATTGCCAAAAGAGCCACAGTATTATGTCAGCAGCCCACATCTGCTCCCCTGCCCCGCCTGCCAGCCACCCCGCCCATCAGTGCCTCCCCTCCCTCCCTGTGCCTCACGCAGGATGCAGGAGTCTCTGGGGGGGTGAGGAGACAAGGGAGGGTGTGGCAGGCTCGGGAAAGCAGGCGGGAAGGGACAGGGACTTGGGAGAAGGGGTGAAGTGGGGGCAAGGCCTGTGGCAGAGGCAGGGGTTGAACAGTAAGCATTGGAAAATTGGCACCTGTAGCCCTAGAGTCGGTGTCTATGCAAGGAGCCACATAACCTCTGAAGAGCCACCTGCAGCTCCGGAGCCACAGGTTGGCCACCCCTGATCTAGTGTGACCTCCTTTATAACACCTGTCATAGAACTTTCCAGAGCATATCTTTTAAAAAAACATCCAATCTTGATTTTAAAATGGTCTATGATGGAGAATCCACCATAACCCTTGGTAAATTGTTCCAATGTTTAATGACCCTCACTATCAAAAATGTACACCTTATTTCCATGCTGAATTTGTCTAGCTTTAACTTCCAGCCAATGGAATGCGTTATTTTGTCTTTGTCTTCTAGATTGAAGGGTACATTATTAAATCTTTGTTCCCCATGTAGATGCTTACAGACTGTAATCAAGCCACCACATTGAACTTTTTGAGTCTATCTACTGAGCTTAACAAAGAGAAAAGTCTATCACTATAAGGCAGGTTTTCTAATACTTTAATCATTCTTGTGGCTCTTCTCTGAGCCCTCTCCAATTTTATCAACATCCTTCTTGGATTCTGGGCACCAGAACTAGACAGGTATTCCAGCAGTGGTCACACCAGTGTCAAATACAGAGGTAAAATAACCTCTCTATTCCAACCTGAGATTCCCCTCTTTGTGCATCCCAAGATTGCATTAGTTCTTTTGGCTATAGCATCACACTCAGAGGTCATGTTTAACTGATTATCCACCATGACCCCCAAATCTTTTTCAGAGTCACTGCTTCCCAGGATAGAGTCCCCATCCTAAAAGTGTGGCCTACATTTTTTGTTCTTAGATGTTTACATTTAGCTATATTAAAACATATATTGTTTGCTTGCACCCAGTATACTAAACAATCCAGATCACTTTAATCAGTGACCTGTCCTCTTCATTATTTAGCAATCCCCATATTTATGTGTCAGCTGCAAACTGTACCAGTGACGATTTCTTCCAGGTCATTGATAAAAATGCTAAATAGCATAGGGCCAAGAACTAATCCCTGCAGGACCCTGACCCTGCCAGCAGGTAGGGGATCTTGGGGGACAACTACTGCACTGGTGGGGTGCAAAATAAACTTTATTAAGAAAATGCAAAAAACAGGGAAAATTCAATAGTGAGGGGTACGGAGTTTGTTAAGGTAGACAATTGGGGAGGGGTTTCTTTTAGTAAATAGGATAGGGGGTTTCAATAGTGGGGTCCAATACAGTGGGGTCCAATACAGTTGGTAACCAATTAACACTGAAGTATAAATGTAACAGGTAGCTAACAGTTCCTATGTAAAAGGTGTGTCACAGCAGCATATAACCAACTAACAGTTATGGGTAAAATGTGTTAAATAACCAACAACTCTAGGTAAAATATGTCACAGTGGTGTAAATGTAAAATGTGAGGTGTGTTAGAGAGAAAAAGGGTAACCAATGGGGTTTTATGCTAGACTAGGGTTACCATTCGTCCGGATTTACCCGGACATGTCCTCCTTTTGTGTGCTAAAAATAGCGTCCGGGGGGAATTTGTAAAGCACTCACAATGTCCGGGATTTCCCCCTCCCCCGGCAGAGCAGAGCGAGCGGCTGGGAGGGCTGCAGGAAAGTCCCGGGCTGGACTCCGGAGCAGCTTCCTCCTCCCACCCCCCCCTCCCTGCATTCTGAGCCGGCCGGCAGCTCCTCCTCCTGCAGCCCGCTCCGGCAGCCCTGTGCAGGGCCAGGGACCGGGTTTTGTGTTGTGCAGGGGAGCTCAGCCATGTGTCCGGCTGGCACAGAGCCCAACACCCTGTTCTGAGCAGCAGGGTAAGGGGGGGCAGGAGAAGGGACAGGGAGGTTCTGGAGGGGGCAGTCAAGAAACGGGGGGGGGGCTTTTGGAGGGGAGTGGAGAACGTTTTGGGCAGTCAGGGTACAGGTAGGGGGTAGGGTCCTGGGGGGCAGTTGGGGGGGGATCTTAGGAGGGGGCAGTTAGGGGACAAGGAACAGGGAGTCTTAGGTAGGGGGTGGGGTTCTGGAGGGCAGTTAGGAGCAGGGGTCCCAGGAGGGGGCAGTCAGGGGACAAGGAGCGGGGGGTAGGGGGCTGGGAGTTCTGGGGGGGAGCTGTCAGGGGGCAGGAGTGGGGAGAGGGATCGGAGCAGTCAGGGGACAGGGAGCAGAGGGGTTTAGATGGGTTGGGAGTTCTGGGGGGGCTGTCAGGGGGCAGGAGTGTGGAGAGGGATCGGAGCAGTCAGGGGACAGGGAGCAGAGGGGTTTAGATGGGTTGGGAGTTCTGGGGGGGGCTGTCAGGGGGTGGGGGTGTGGATAAGGGTTGGGGCAGTCAGGGGACAAGAGGCAAGGAGGCTTAGATAGGGAGTGGAGTCCCGGGGGGCAGTTAGGGGCAGGGGTCCCAAGAGGGGGTAGTCAGGGGACAAGGAACGGGGGGAGGGTTGGGGGTTCTGGGGGGGCGGGAAGTGGGAGGGGCAGGGGCGGGGCTAGGGCGGGGCTCCTCCCGTCCTCTTTTTTGCTTGTTGAAATATGGTAACCCTATGCTAGACTTCAGTAATACAAGTGAGGTTTGACAGCAGCAGGAGCGGGGTGAGCACGTGGGGGAAGGGATTAAAAGAGAGAGAGAGAGAGAGAGAGAGAGAGAGAGAAAGGCAGTGGTAGAGGAGTGAGGTTGGGGGATGGGGGAAAAGAGGAGCACGTGGTGGAGCAGAGACCAAAGGTAGAGGCGCTGCGGAGGGAGATTTAAACTCAGGGGGACACAGAGAGCAGACAGGCTGCAAGTTTAAACAGCAGAGAGACTGCAACGAGTGACTGGGGAGCTCGGGGGGAGACACCGGCAAGCTCGGGGGGGGGAGGTTAGGGCAGCGGGAAGACAGACTTAACCACAATTATACAGAACACAGTAAAATCTTATCTATGATCTAACTTAACCAAGACTACAGAAATTAGCAAGTAACAGAACACAATGCAACAATTTTTTTTAAACCTAACTTACAGAGCACAATACAAACAATTCTTTAAACCTAACTTAACCACAGCTATGCAAAATGAAATGACAACTTATCTAGACTAAGAACCTGATTCTAATAGGTGCACCTTACACTATGCCGCTTCTTTGATCGGAAGGGGGAGCAGTTCCGGAGGGCAGAGTGGTGTGTGCCCAGGGTACAGCCCCGGGGGGTGGGGGGGAGGTGTTAACTCGTGGTGGCTGCAGCAGTGGGGTGGCTGCAAGCCAGCAGCCCAGGATACAGTCCAGGAAGGCACAGCCTAGCAGCAGCAAAGGCGCTGCGGAGCAAGAAACAGATTACAGATACAGACCAAGGAGTTAACTTGGGTCTGTCTGCTGGGGAAACAAGGCCAGCAGCTAGGACAGGGGGAGTTTGCAAGAGGGAGTTCTTACCAATCCCCAGGAGAGCAGCAAGCACAGAGACAGGAACGGCAGTAGCATTGGAGGATGGAGAGAGGACTCGATTCGCTTACAATAATCAGGAGATTTCCAGGCACAAATTTGTTGTTCGTGGGAGGGGAGTTTAAAAACGGGGGGTATGCTCAAAAACAAACGAGAGCAGGGAGAGGGCCCCCCAAAGACCCCAGCTAATCAGACCAGGTGGCAAAGCAAGGACCTTCTCCGAGGTCTGATCAGAAAATGTCCGGCTTTAAAGGTAAACTCAGGCAGTTTCCCACCAGTACTTTTGATTGGCTCCTCTTGACACAGGGGAGGAGAGAAGGCAGGGAAAGGCTGCAGGTAAGCATAGGCATGCCTGGGCATGTTCTGAGCCACAGGTAGGACTCATATGCTTAATTAGTTGGCCACTTCAGGTCTTGCATTTCTGGGCAGCGCCCCCCCCCCACCGAGCCCGGGTCTGAACAAAGGAACCAAACAAAGAAGCAAGAAGCCCCCTCCCTAGGCAGAGCAATGGCTCCAGTTAGTCTGTACAAGCCATTCCTATGAATAGGGCTGTGACTTTAGTTAGCACAATGGCTGGGAGGGGTGGCCACACAGGACAAACAGAGGAGAGGGGAAAAAGGAATGCAGCAGGGGGACAGCTATAACAGACAGACCCAACTGGAAACACACCCATTCAGTGACGATTACCCATTCACAATTACATTTTGAGACCTATCAGTTAGTCAGTTTTTAATCCATTTACCATGTGCCATGTTAATTTTATATTGTTCTAGTTCTTTAACTGAGATGTCATGTGGTACCAAGTCAAACACCTTATAGAAGTCTCTAATGTCAACACTATTACCTTTATCAACCAAACTTGTAATCTCACCAAAAAAAAAATATTAAGCTAGTTCGACAGGATCTATTTTCCATAAACCGATGTTGATTTGCATTAATTACATTATCCTTCTTTAATACTTTATCAATCAAGTCCTGTATCAGCCACTCCATTATCTTGCCCAGAATTGATGTCAGGCTGACAGGGTTATAGTTACCTGGGTCATCCTGTTTTCCCTTTCTAAAAAAATGGCACTACATTAGCTTTCTTCCAGTCTTCTGAGACTGCTTAAGTGCTTCAAGACTTATTGAAAAAAAAAAATCAATATTAATGGTCCTGTGAGCGCCTCAGCCAGCTCTTTTAAAACTCTTGGATTAAAGTTATCTGGACCTGCTGGTTTTAAAATGTCTAACTTTAATAGCTTCTGTTTAACATCCTCCAGAGATATGAGTGGAATGGAAAGAGTGTTATCACCACCATTTAATTAGACTATATCATCTGTTTTTTCCCAAATACAGAACAGAAATGTATATTGAACACATCTGCCTTTTCTGCATCATTACTGATAACTCTGCCATTTCCATCTAATAATGGACCAATACCATTGTCAGCATTCTTTTTGTTCCTAATCTATTTTTAAAAATCCTTCTTATTGTCCTTAACTCTGCTGGCCATAGATTCCTCCTTGTTTCCCTTTGATTCATTTATAAATTTTCTATAGTTCATAACTTCTAATTTCTATGAACTTTCCCTTTCTTCCATTTGTTTATATACACACACACACACATTATATATATTTAATTTGTATAGCTGCCTTCTTCCCTCTAAACCAGTTCAGTTTTTTAACCACCATGGCCTTCTTCTTCAGTTGGGTCTGACTTCATTGAGTTAACTCTGCATTGATCACCCAGGTCTGAGCACCTGGGTTAGCCCAGCCCAGGCGTGAGCAGACACACCACAAAGCCACACTAGAGTTACTATGTTCTCACTGGTGCTGTACGTACCCACCTACATCACTAGGAATAATAGGGACATATCCAGGGCCGGCACCAGCGAAGGAAGCAGGTGCCAGGGGCAGCCAATAGAAAGGGGCGGCACGTCTGGGTCTGCGGCGACAATTCGGCGGCAGCTCAATCGCTCCTCTTCAGTCTTTGGTGGCGGGTCCTTCAATCGGTTTTTTTTTTTTTCCTTCACCGCTTGGGGCAGCAAAAAAGCTGGAACTGGCCTTGGGCATATCCCATGATACTTTGTGCTGCAGTAAGCTGAGCTTCTAAAATTCTTTCCCAGTGAATTGTTGGTGAACTTGTCAGTTCTTCTGGGCATCCAGGGGGAACTGTGGGAAGGCCTTGGAGGACTATCAGCACTTGAGTGATTTAGCCTATGTCCTCACTACAAAATGGCAGGTTACTTCCCTGAGTGAAAGCCTCACTCAAGTTGTAGCCTACAGCCCCAGACGAGCCAATTAGCCTGGGGTTGAAAGTGCCACTAAACTCAGGTGAGAGGGATTTATGTGCATACAAGAAAGGAGCTGGGGCAATGCCTGAATCAGAGTCCAAGTTAATTTGCAGTGAAGATATACTCACAGACATACTTTGAAAGAGCTATAAGTTTAGGAAAGCTGTGTCACAACTCTTCATCGCTCCAAAACTCCAATTGTCATGTCTTTGATGTAACATGCAGATGCACAGAACTTGAAAGTTGCACCCTGTGAGCATGCAGCTTTATTTCCAATTGTAATATCATCAGTTATATGAATTCATTTGAAAGTTTTACTGCTAAAGGTGGTACAAAGACATCCTTCAAATATTGGACCCCAAATTGGGAAAAACTATCTTCTTCTCCCACAGCCTGTCCCTCACTTTCTTGGAGTGCAATGTTGTTACAGTTTATCATTTGTTTTACTGAAAATATTTGAATTCTTCATTATGAGTCATTGCACTTTTTTCCCCTCACTTGTTTTTGATCAGTGCAGGAGATGCATCACATGACAGTCCTGTACCTAAGATTGCAAGATAGAGGAAATTTTCAAATTCAAGGTGAGCTTTGTAAATGGCTCTTCATTTGCTGTAGTGAAAGCATAATCATCCAATAAGTCATAGGCTAGGTCTTCACTTGCAGTGCTGCAGCTGCACTGTTGTAGCGCTTTAGTCTAGACCAGTGGTTCCCAAATTGGGGTTCGTGAACCTCTGGGGGTTCGCGAAATGTTACAGAGGGTTCTCGGGAAAAAATTCCCTAATGGTGGACAGAGCTGTCCCTAGAAACCCAGGGCAGCATGGGGCCAGTAGCCTGGAGCCCCTGGACTTCCAAGAGCTAAGCAGATCAGAACAAGCATATCTATCACACTGAGGAGATTTAAACTTCAAGACTCCTTATAAGAAATGGAAAGGGAGGTGGATATTTTTTGCTGTTTTTAAAATTAAATAGGCAGCTAATATTGTTTTTAAAATTATTATGAAGAACAAGTTTAAGCTTTGTTGTAACGTGCGTTGTTTGCCTGGACTGCTCAAGACCTGAATGCTTGTGTAGGAGGAACTCTGAGTTGGCTTCTTAAATACCTTCATGCTGTTTCACATCTGATACTCCTTGATGAAACATAGGAGCCTTGTTTTATAACAGGCTTATTCAAAGTGATACAAGCTATGAAAGTAAGATCTTGGAAGAGTGTTGCCGTTTTCACAATGTAGTAAAAATACTATAATGATAAATAATAATTAATAATAAATAGTGTGTAATAAGCGTGTCATAAAAACAAATTATATTTCCAAGATCACTGCTTTTATAATTTAAACTCAGGTAAAGGAGAAAATTCCTGGAAATATTCATCTTTAAGAGGGGGTTCGTGAGACACAACATTTTAGTGAAAGGGGTTCACAGATTGTTAAAGTTTGGGAACCACTGGTCTAGACACTCACTTACAGTTACGAGAGGGGTTCTCCCATGGCTGTAGTTAATCCACCTCCCTGAAAGGCAGAAAGATTGACAGAAAAATGCTTCCATTGACTTAGCACTGTCTACACTGGTCAACTTAACTACATGTTCAGGGGTGTGGATTTTTCAAACCCCTGAGCAATGTAGCTGGGCCATTCTAATTTTTTAAGTGTAGACTTTGGCCTCATGTGCAGGGACCTATCTTTTCTATATGTCTGCAAAGTGCTAAGTACACCTATGGTGAAATATAAGTAATTATTAGTGAAGGAGAATATCCAATACTTGTCAATCGCAGTAGGATTTTTATTATCTCTGTAAGCTACAATAAGTCACTAAAGGGCAACATAGTCACCCACACGCATGCTCTATTACAGGGGTGGGCAAACTCTGGCCTGCGGGCTGTGTCTGGCCCATCAGAACTTTTAATCTGGCTCTCAAGCTCCCCCCAAGAAGTGGGGTTGGGGGCTTGTCCTGCTCCAGCCGGGTAGCGGGGTCAGGGGCTTTCTGCGCAGCTCCTGGAAACAGTGGCATGTCTTCCCTGTGGCTCCTATGTGTAGGGGCGGCCAGGGAGCTCTTCACGCTGCCCCCGCCCCAAGCACCGCCCCCGAAACTCCCATTGGCTGGGAACCGTGGCTAATGGCAACTGCAGGGGCGGTGCCTGCGGATAGAGCAGTGCACAGAGCCACCTGGCTGGTGCCGTGCCTCCACTTAGGAGCAGGAGTGGGGACATGCCGCTGCTTCTGGGAGATGCTTGAGGTAAGTGCCGTCTGGAGCCTGCACCCCTGAACCCGCACCCTCCCCCACCTCAAATCCCTGCTCCCACCCTCTGAACCCCTTGGTCCCAATCCAGAGCACCCACCTACACCCTAACCCCCTCATCCCCAGCCCCACCCCAGAGCCTGCACTCCCAGTTAGAGTCCTCACCCCTCCCTGCACCCCAACCCCCAGTTCTGTGAGCATTCATGGCCCGCCATACAATTTCTATACCCAGATGTGGCCCTCAGGCCAAAAAGTTTGCCCACCCTGTTCTATTATATCACAACATGTTTTGCTCTCTCTTTGGGGCTCCACAGTTCATAAATATTTCCTTCCTGCAAGACCCACACTAAAATGCTGTCTTCACTGAGGCTTCAGATTTGTCCTTCTGTGGACTCTTAACACACCAAATGCCACCAAATGATTGTTAATGATACATGGTATCCACCTGAATTTTTCTGTTTATGCCTTTTTCATAAAGGATGCATTGTCCGTTACAATGCTGGCGATGATGCCGAAATCAGTTCCCAATAAAATCTATTGACTACAATGGAGATAGTATCTGGCCCTTAATAATGACTTGTACCACCGTTGTGAATGAAAGGGATTGCATAATCTTAAAATGTGAGAAGGCTGGGATTGTGTAACACATGTGCCTAACAGGGAGATATCTCTTTAAGAGACCCACTGGGGTGGGGGGGGAGGTAAGAATGAGCTGTGTCTGGCTCATTGTTTTTTGTTTGTTTGTTTACATTCTTTAACATTTGTTTATTTGTAATGGGACAAACTGTTAATCAAAAATATGTATTAAAAATTGATATTTTGTTTGTGAAAAGGCCCAATCATACAACTCTTAGATGCATGCAAGTCTCATTGAATTCAGTGGCAGTTTGGCATACACCAAGACCGCAGAGTTACATAGCATTAAGGAAAACAAAGGGAGAAGAGTGTTATGGAAATACTGATCATGATATTTAGAAAAACCATGTGATTAGTGCCGCTATATTAATGTGATCCATATAACTGCTATTCTTCAGAAAAATTAAGGATTTTGATTAGAGTTCTTTTAAACTCACTATTCCCTTCGTACTGTGTGTGTGTGTGTGTGTGTGTGTATGTATTTTTTATGGCTACAGGAGGATCACTCTCCTGTAGCCATCTGGTCCAACCCTATCACAAAATATATATATATATATATATTTTGTGATAGGGTTGGACCAGATGGCTACAGGAGAGTGATCCTATTGGGAGCCAGAAAGTGACCGCCCGCCCACTGCTAAAGGACCTCCCCCCAGCCTAAGGGGAGGATCCACAGGGCCTGGAAGCTCATTGTTCCTACTGGGATCCAGGAAGTGGGCAGGCTCACCGCTAAAGGATTCCCCCCTCCCCCCCTCCCCCAGCCTAAGGGGGGAATCCACAGGACCAGGAAGCTAATTGTTGCTGGGCAGATTAAGCACTCCACATGCAGAAGCTTCTGGAATTGGGTGTGGTAGTTTTGGGTCTGCTCCAATAGGTTCCCTGTTGCTGGAGTCAGACTCCATGAGGGCAAGCAGTCAGGGCAGCTGCTTTGCAGAAGGCCATGTGCCCTGTGTGAGTTGGGAGAAGCTGAGCCCAGGAGCAGAAAGCAGACTGTTGTCCCTAACTCTGAAGCATTTTGCAGCAGGCTATTGATACGCTTAACCCTCTAACAGGGAAGCATGGGAAATGCTAATTATAGCAAGGGGAAATTGGGAGGGAAAAATAACTTCTATTTTAATTGTAGGCTTTGAATGTTTTGATTTTAGCTAAACTGATCTAGTTAAATTGTCTCAACTAGTCTGATTCACCAACTTTTCTTTAAATGTAGTAATGGAGAAAGTCATTTATATTTTCTATTCTCAGTTTTGTATTTTCTTGTAACAGGGTTTTCTTTAAATCTATACACTTAACAGAGTGATTGGTTAATCAGTTAGCTGACTGGCTAGCAGTGATTTCAGCAGAGGAAGAATCTGCATGGATTCCAACTGAAGATTCTTACAAGCAAGTGGAGGGAAGATGTTGTTTTAGACTCAGCAAACTGTATAGATTTGGTAATCAAAGACTAACTGAGACTTAGATGAACTAAACCTAAGCTTTTGGGAACTTTCAGTTTCTTCTCACTGTATTTCTGTGGGGACTGGACTGTTCAGATTTTAATTTGTTTTCTTTATGTATAACTGAAGATAATTAACTGCGGATTATAAAATAGCCATGTCATGCTGTAAAAATTAGATTATTTGTTTATCATAAAATTTTATAAAGTTATTTAATTAAATGCATTTGTTTAGTTCTTTTTGGGACTTGAATGTGGGGAGGTTGACCCTGTGCAATCCTTGCTGAAAATCCTTAGAGACTGAACTATGGGTCTCCAGCTACTTTCTATGGGAGTTTTTTTGTTTTTGTTTTTAAGGCACTGGAGACGGGAACTGAAGTGAACTCTAGTCCACACAAAGGTTACAACTGCATGACATCAGATGTGATTTTATTTGTTCCAATCAAGTTAAGTAATTACACCTATGTTATTTCACCATGCTGTTTGCATCCTCCTGCTCTACCTCAGTTATGTATTTTGATATTTTTTTTATGACTGTCAATAGAACTATGACCTACTATGAGCTAGATTCATTACAGGGTGAAGAAATCTGCCTTCCTCCCGCACTCACTTGAATCGTGAAATTAGGATAATTTTTCAAGCAGCCCTGAAACTAGAAACTTCGCTGTTTTACATCTTCATTTTTTAAATGTTTGATAAACTGAATTGCACAATACAAATACTTTGATTAAAATAGTTTTAAATGATTTTTAATCAGATTTGACAGCTTTTTATTTAATCAAAGCAGAGAATTTTCTTCTAATAGAAATGTAGGAATTGCCATTCTAGATCAGACCAATGGTCCATTTAATCCAGTATCCGGTCTCTGACAGTGACCACTACAAGGTACTTCAGAAGAAGGTGCAAAACAGAATCTGGCAAGAACAGGGCAGTGGGCAATTACAAAAGATAGGTTTATGCTACTGCCATTTTACTTTCATTGGAAGGTGTCACAAGATAGAGGCCTTTAAAAAAAATTGGCATATCCCAATTTCTGAAGCATGTCTCTGAAGCATGTTTTAAAAGAAATCTTGATGCTATCTTAATTTTTTCTTGGCAGGTTCTTTGACTTTCCTATGTCAGGCTCTTTCAGCCTCAGACTTTAACAATCATTATAAAAGGTGTTGAAAATATTGAGGAAATAGATCTTAAGGCTGACATCTCTCTAAATCAAGCAAATTACACTTGGTCCAAAACAAGAGAAGTATTTAATTCTGAAGAAATAATTCAATCCTTTTCAATTTTATAGCCAGAGTTGGTAGCACTGCATATAGTTGAAGTTGCCTGATACTTTCCACTATAAGATCCCATTTTCACTTGCTCATAGCTTTGCTAAACTTTAAGTGCTTGGGCTGAAAGTTTCCATGCTGGGTGTCTGCCATAGGCTGTTTTTTGTTTAGTTTAGTTTAGTTTAGTTTGTTTTGAATTTTCAGCTAAAATGGGTCAGCTGTTTCCAAGAATGAAAATGGGGGAAACAGAAAATACACCATTTTGCCCATGTTAACAAATATTATTACAACTGCCATGCTGAGAAGCTCTAGCACCTCAATGCTTTTGGAGCAGGGACTTGAAATTTGGCTGGACATTGGGGTGGTGGAGAGGAAAAAGAAATCACACTGGTGCCTTGGGATAATTCAGTCAAATTTGGGTAAATGAGGAGTTTTTGAAAAAAGTCTCAGTTCACAAATGTTCAGTAGAGATCTGTTGGAGTTGGGCCACCAAATTCTTTGAGGATTTTTCTGTATGCACTGAACATGCACCATCCCAGGAATGCAGAGGCTGAGCAGGACTTTCCCTGTAATTGCTTCTTCCAGCTCCTGAGGGCTACAGTGGCCCCAGGCAAAGGAAGTGAGAGCAGGGAGACTCTTTTCTGTGCTGTACATACTCCCTCTGCTGACACCAGCCTGGAGAGATGGAGGGTTGGATTTTCATTGTTGCCAATTTTTGCAATTTTATTGTAAATCTTTCAATATTTGCTATTTTTCTTAAAGTCCTAGCTCCTGGAGAGATGTGATTGGGTGAGAATCTCAGTTTTCATTTTTTTATTTAAAAAAATAGTACATTTCTAGTCCTCATGGTTGTGGCAAAAAGCCTGAAATGAAAATATGATTCAAATGCACCCAAAGGCTCAGAAACCATATGAGAAATAAAAACATTAAACAAATCTTATGATTTTAAAGCTACTATTGTGATTTTGGGGGTCAGACTTATGATTTTTGAACACTTGGTTGGAAATGTTGTTACTCCTACAGAAAAATATGTATATTTTACAGGGCTATATTGATCACTGTTAAAATACAATGGGCCTTAGACAAATGTAAGTCACATTTTAATAAAGCAGTTAGAGCGTGCATTTGTTGTGCATTTAAAAGTTGCACACTAAAACTCACACTGACTTCAGTGGATGGAATGAAGGATCGGACCCTTAATTGTAGAATATTTGTAAAGCATTTTAAAGATGAAGTCATAAGCATCAAGTCGTCTTTTTCTTGTAATAACCCAGTTATTTGAATGACTATGTTTGGTTCATTCTGCCGATTAAAAATTGTCAGTAAAACTTTATATTACTAACTAAAGTAAATTGTAGTCCCTGCAATTAAAATTTAGGAGATTTCAGAACATAATACTTATATAGAACTTTTCATCAGTAGTGCTTAAAGGCCCAGATCCTCTAAGGTATTTAGGCATCTAATTCCCACTGAAATCAAGGGGCACAGGGCAAATGTTATCCCCATTTTATAGATGGAGAAACAGGACAACTGAGAGATGAAGAGATACGCCAAAGGTCAGTGGCAGTCAGGGACAAAACCCAGGATTCCTGCTGACGTGATGTATGAATTAATTTTTAAAAAGGCTAAATTTTTAGCCAAAAATTACAAACATAGGGATATACATAAGGAAAAGTATTCCAGTCTGTACAGGAGTTTGCCGGGGCTCGACCCGCTCTGGGGCGGCGGGGAGCCACACCGACTCACTACCTGCTGGGGCTTGAGTGCTTTGTCTGGCTGCAGGGTCTCGCCCGGCAGCCCTTGCAGTCCTGAAAGATACAGGAAGCCCGACCCTGGCTCAGGGTGGGCACCAACATTATGGCAGGGCTCAGACCCTTAGTCAGGGTTGAGCAACAGTAATAGGCCTGAGCCTCAACAGGCCTGGGAGAGGGGGAGACTGCCACCCACAGGTGGGTGGCAGGGGGGACGCAGGCCCTCCCTCTCCACTGCGTCCCACTGCCCTACCAGCAGCAAAAGACCCGCTGTTTCGTCAGTGGGGATCCTGGCCGCAACATACTGACATCGCCTCTGGCAGTGCTGCAGCCAGACTGGGGTCGGCTGCCCCCAGGCTACTTCCACATTCCCCCTCTGGGCCTACCTGGGTGCTGGCATCAGCCTCGGGGGGATCCTGGACCATGGGTTCATCCGGCCAGGGGTTGTTTGGCAAGTCTGGGAGCGCCTCCGGATAGGAGGCGCAGGGCAGGCCCGGCGGCTCCTCAGGGTAGCGGGCGCAGGGCAGGCTATGGGGAGCGTGAGTGCATCTCCCAATAAACAAGAGTATTTTAAAGTCTTCCTATGAGAATGCCTGTTGCATGTCATTGCAGAGTTGGGGTTGGGATACAGCAAATACTCTGTTCTCTCCTCGCTCCTTCACTTGTGTCTTTCCATTGTAAATGCATCAGGCAGGAGCCTGATCTACAGTTGTACAATGCCCTGGACATTTACAGAACTAATGATTACCACCAAATTTAGTCTTCAGTGAAGGATTTGTCCATACCAAGTTGCAGGTTTTAAACATCAGTTATTTTTACTGTAGCTCTGTTTGTGGATGTATGCTCTGTTTTTGTTTTTTTAACAATGAGAATGGTGTTTGCTTTTCATACTTACATAACTCAAATCGCTGAAAAGAATTTGCTCAAATTTAAACAAACACCAAAGCACATTTAGGCAGACCTCAAGCATGGACATGGACAAGTTCAACCCCAAAAGGTAAATGTTATGAGCATGCAAGAACAGAGGCTTACATGAAAAATAGCCTGCCATTTTATCTTTAGCAGGCACAAACACACGTTTAAGGGGACTACTCGTAGTGTATAAAGTTAAAGGTTTAAGTCTTTGCAGGACTGGGGGCTAATATTGTATTTCAGATACCTGTATGGTGATCATCTGTAAACTATTAAAACTTAAACAAGTAACTTTTTAAAAGGGCTTCTTATGGGGGAGGGAAGCAAAAGGGGAAGAGGAGAACCTGACATCACACAAATGTTGACTCAAAGACATTTTAAAATGCATGCAGTAATATATGACATGTCTATCTACAGCAGCTAGCAGGTGTTCGCTTTTATTTTCTCCTCAGAGATATAGCTTGTAATAAAACTTTGTGTACACACACCACACCCCCATACACATTCTATTTTAAAGTTTCATGTTTTCTATTCACCCCCTCAACATTTACATTTTTCCATTAAAAATCCTCTTTATTCTTTTTTGTTGTTTAACTAAATCCTTGCCTATTTTTAAGTATATCAAACACCTGTGTCATAGAGGAAGGTGTATCATCCACCTTCTGCAGCTGGAGAAACTGAGGCAGCAGCCACCCCGGACTGCCCCTCTACCTCGTGCGTCTCTCACCAGCCCCCTTCCCGCCCCACCCCATGTGACTGGCGAGTAGCTTTTCCTTTTGAGAAGAGGGATTTGGTGGGGATCACTGGCGTGAAAAGGCTCAGCCATGGGCTTGTCAGAACGTTGCACTCAGCGGGATGTCTCCAGCCCCTGAGCCTCCCATTACCCTGCTCAGCATTTCAGGCTGGTGGCCACGGCAGGGACCCTTTCTGCTGAAGGCTCAGCTGCCCCCTCCAACTAACCTTTCCTAGAGCAGATGAGACCGTCCATACCGCCCGGCTGCCTCCCGCAGAGCCTCAGGAGACAGGGAGACAGACCCGAACCCTTCTCACCCCCGCCCTCCCATGGGCGGGCCTCGGGGACCTGACTGGACGGCTCCTGCGTCAGTCAGCGGGCAGGGCACGGCCCCTGGGGGGGATTACACCGCCTGCGCCCGGACTGCAGCGCTTGTCCCGGGAGGTGCGGGCGCTGCCGTTGCTCCGAGCCGGAGCCATGCGGGTAGGAGCGCGCTCGGGGATGCTGCTGCCGGGAACTGGGGGTGGGGACGCCTCTCTCAGCCCGGGCGGGGCAACACCGGCACTGCACCCCTTCCCCGGCTTTGCCTTCCCCGGCGGGCTAACGGACACCGGCCGGCTTCAGCCCGGCGTCTAGAGCGAGGGGCGGTGGGACAAGGAGGCGCTGAGCCCCTGGGGCCCGCGGGCCGCGGCGAGCGGGGCTCCGTCCCCCGTGTCACACGGCGTCTCTGTTTGCTTCCAGGAGGCGGGCAGCCTGTGCCTGGCGCTCCTGCTCCCGGTGGTGGCCGGGTTGGAGTTCAGCTATCACCACAGCGAGCAGCTGGAGACCTTCCTGAAGGAGGTGCACCAGCAGCACCCCTCCATCACCGCCCTGCGCAGCATCGGGCGGTCCGTGGCAGGTAGGCTGCTGCCGGGCCAGCTCCAGGGCAGTTTGAGAGCTGGGGGGGCAGGGGGGGTCTGTCTGTTATAAAGCATTTGAAGAGCAGCCAAAATAAAAAGTCAGACAGTGTAAAGATGTTTATCCGTATGTTAATTCATTAATCTATGACGAATGGCTAGTGAAACCCACGTCTGATCTAACTGCACCTCCTTGACTTATGACTTCTAGCCAAACACTAAATAATTCTCAACTCAGTATTTTGTGCCCTGGAGCAGATGCTTTGATATTTGACATACTCAGGTAGTTGATTGCAGTACAAGTAAAGAGCTTGGCGACTACTCTATTTTTGTAGTGCCTAGCATCTGTCTACTTAAATCTGCCCCTTCAGCGAATTGTGTGTGTGTGTGTGTGTGTGTGTGTGTTTAAATTTAAATTGTTACTACAGCTTGAGAGACGCAAAATTCCTCAATGCAGCATTTAGTACAGTGTATATTAAACCACGATGTAACTTCTCCTTTGAAATATTGCTCTGAAGTTAGACAGTTCCTGGGCTACAACTTCAAAAATAGAGCTGATTCCAGTACACCTCTACCCGGATATAACGCTGTTCTCGGGAGCCAAAAAATCTTACCGTGTTATAGGTGAAATATGTCACACTTGCTTTGATACGCCGGAGTGCGCAGCCCCGCCCCCCCCAGCACTGCTTTACCTGAATTCGTGTTATATTGGGTCGTGTTATATCGGAGTAGAGGTGTATTTTTAAAATGGGTGTAAGATGTCCAACTTACTAAAAGTCCAAGCCAGTCAGAGCTACAACAATGATATTGTAATGTGTATTTTCTAATTTATGGATAACTTTAAAAGATATATATTCTTCCTGGATTCACTCACTAGTCCAACAAATACAAGACTGTAAAAAATACTTAGGTGCTGAAATCAAGACTATTGTGTCCCTCATTTAACACCGACTCTCAAACTCTTTGGGAAAATATAGCCAGTTACAGCTTGAGGCTTCTGCCTTTATGTAGATAGATTAGCTTGATTTATCTTTTAGATTTCAGCACTGTCTAAGATACACATAGCTGTGCCTGGGTTTTTTTATTTAAAGAAATTTAAAATCTCAGTTTAATAAGGACATTAGTGCGCACCTACATTTATGCATGTCTTGTCAAGTGTTCTGAAAAGAAATTTATGTACAGTACTTATCATTTGATCAAGGAACAATGAAATTATTCTAAGAAATACGGTATAAAGTTAGAGATGAGGAATTACATTCTTGAGAAACATCTGTTCACATAATCCTGATTAATCTGTTTTTGCTTAAGCAAGAGCAATTGTAGCAATGATCAAATCTATGATTGTGTTCTAGATAAAGCTGCATCATTATAGGCAGATTAGCATGAAGAATTATAGTAGCTAGAGTTGCTCTTTCATGTATGGTTAAAAATAAAGGTAAATGTGTGACTTCATATTTTCTGACTGCAACAGTACTTGTCTGGAAGAGAATTTGATTTTTAAAGTCCAGTCTCTTCTGTTTTGGCTAGATATCAATCATCATTGGTATTAACTGTGAAAGCAGCTGCCAGACCACTCACTCTCTCTTGATTTAAGGAAATAACTGATCAGCAAGTAATGTTAATGCACTTTTAATATTTGTATCTTGAGGGATTTTAACTGTTAAATATAGAGCCAAATCCTGCCTTCATTGCCATCCCGGGACCGCACAGGCTTCTGTGTGGCGAAACTAAAGTTGAACTTGGACCCTCTCACAAGACTAAACTTTTCTAACTTAAGTGCTTAAAATATGGCCCCTAAATAAATATTTAGGCACCTGAAAAATCAGATCCCTTCATTTTAGAAGAACTGAGCACGCACAACTCCCATTGACTTAAAACCCTAAACTGGAAATGCACTTATCCTTTGTCAGTGAGCAAAGATTACCAAGGATTTTGGCATCCCTTTTCCCTGCTCTGCTTAAGCACATGGGAGAGGTGGGAGCCAAAAGTGTTGTCTCAGGAGCGCCCCCCTGCTCTGCCTGCTAAACTTTTTTCATTTTGCATGATGGGAGAAGCACTTTGCTCCCTGCCCTTCCTAAGCACTTTAAGCAGAGTAGTGAAAGAAGTAGATAGGCACTGAACAATGTATCAATCCCACATAGAGCAGGGTGGGGCAGACAAATGGAGAAGATCGGGAACCCGGCAGGAGAAGACAGCAGTATTGCATTTTTCATCCACCACAAGTATTTGGAGGAGTGGGGGGAAGTGGTATCTCAGGCCTTGGCTACACTTGCAAGTTGCAGCGCTGTAAAGCCGCCCCCAGTGCTGTAACTCACTCCCCGTCCACACTGGCAAGGTATTTGCAGCGCTGTATCTCCTTGGTTGCAGCGCTGCATGTACTCCACCTCTCCGAGAGGAATAGCGAGTGCAGTGCTGCCGCTGCAGCGCCAGTGTGGCCACCCAATGCACTGTGAATGGCCTCCAGAATTATTCGACAGTATCCCACAATGCCTGTTCTAGCCACTCGGGTCATCAGTTCAAACTCTACTGCCCTGGCCTCAGGTAACCAACCATGTGACCGACCCTTTACATTCCCCGGGAATTTTAAAAATCCCCTTCCTGTTTGCTCAGCCCAGCGTGGCGTGGAGTGCTATCAGCGAATCTTTCCAGGTGCCCATGCCTCCACGCGCCAAGTGAGCCCCAGCATGGAGCAATGGCGAGTTGCTGGACCTCATCAGTGTTTGGGGGGAGGAAGCTGTCCAGTCCCAGCTGCGCTCCAGCCGTAGGAATTACGATACCTTCGGGAAGGTATCAAAGGACATGATGGAAAGGGGCCAGGACCGGGACGCCCTGCAGTGCAGGATTAAAGTCAAGGAGCTGCGGAATGCCTACCGCAAAGCCCGCAACGCAAACGGCCGCTCGGGTGCTCCCCCCGCGATCTGCAGATTCTACAAGGAGCTAGATGCGATACTTGGGGTTAACCCCACCTCCACTCCGAGCACCACCATGGACACGTCAGAGCCGGTGTGGTGGGGGGGAGGAGGAAGAGGAGGAGGAGGAGGAAAATGGGAGTGGTGGTGGTGGGCCGGATGGAGACACCCCAGAATCCCTGGAGCCATGCAGCCAGGAGCTCTTCTCGAGCCAGGAGGATGGTAACCAGTCGCAGCAGCCGGTACTTGGTGGAGGACAAACAGAAGAGCAGGTTCCCGGTAAGCATTTTTTTTTTTCCCGGGAAGGAATTTTTTCGGTGCGGGCTCTTTGGGAGAGGAGGATTAAGCATGCATGCCTAGATGTGGAGTAGTGCATTGATGTGGTTTATCACATCGCGGTAATCAGCCTCGGTAATCTCTTCGAATGTCTCATCCAGAACATGTGCAATGCGCTTGCGCAGGTTTATAGGGAGAGCCACCGTGCTCCTTGTCCCAGCCAGGCTAACGTGTCCACGCCACTGTGCCGCGAGGGGCGGGGGGACCATTGCTGCACACAGGCAAGCTGCATATGGGCCAGGGCGGAAGCTGCATTGCAGTAGAAGACCCTCCCTTGCTTCCCAGGTCACCCTCAGCAGCGAGATATCGTCCAGGACAACTCCTGTGGAAAATGTTGGGACAGTGTTCAGTGTAGGTGCCCCCTGAAGCTGTTGGCTCTCCCCAAGGCACAGAAACCCAGAGGACAGTGCAGCTCTGAAACAATCAGTCCCCATTACTCACCATTTTGAGGCTCCCGTGGGATATGTGTGCTCTGTTTCGGACGGGAAAATTATGCTATTGCGTAGACCCTGTGTGTTTTCTACTCCTTAAGTGCGGGGGGAATCATTACTCTGTCAGGTATAAACAATGCTGCCTCTGTTAAATGTTACGTTTTGCCTATACAGCTGCATCAACCTTGAGACCTCAGCCGTCCCTCTTATCACCTGCTCAGAGATTGCAAAGACTCAGGAAGAGACCGTGAAAAAGCAAAGAAGACCTGCTGCAAGAAGTGATGCGGTAATCTATTAAAGAGAACGAGAAGGCACAGGACTGGAGGGAGAGAGAAAGCAGGATCTGCCAGGAAAACGCAGCGCACCGGCGGCAAAGCACTGATAGGCTCATCAGCATCCTGGAGCGCCAAGCAGATGCTAACCAGGAGCTGGTAGCCATGCAGAAAGAGAAGCAGTACCGAAAACGCAAACGCCACCCCCCCTACAGCCCTTGTCCCAAAAATTTCCATTGTGCCCCACTGTCACCTCCAACCCACTTTCCCCAACTTCCGTGTTCTTCATGCCACCCGCTGCCTCAAACACCAGTATCTTCAGCACCCAACCCTGAAGACCATGACCCTTACCCTCTGCACTCAACTCAACATCACCATGCAGTATAGCTGCCCTGAAGTGCAGCACTCACTGCACAGCACACCAGACAGGACATACACGAATCTGTGATTGTACTGTTCCCCACTCCACTTCCTTGTTTCTTTTCAATAAATCATTTATTGAAAAGAAAAAAAAATTGATTCTTTGGCTTTGAAAACATTCTTTATTATTGCATAAAGTAAAAGACTCCTTAGCCTGGGAAATAAACAGGCACTGCAAGTCTGCTTGTCTGCTAAGAAGACACTGATTCCTAAAGATTGGAACTACTGCACTTCACTCCCGTGCAGGGCACCAGATATCACTGCTGGTTTTCAGCCTCAAATTGCTCCCTCAAGGCATCCCTAATCCTTGCAGCCCCGCGCTGGGCCCCTGTAATAGCCCTGCTCTCTGGCTGTGCAAATTCAGCCTCCAGGTGTTGAACCTCGGAGGTCCATGCCTGAGTGAAGCTTTCACCCCTCCCTTCACAAATAGTATGGAGGGCACAGCATGCGGATATAACCGTGGGGATGCTGCTTTCGGCCAAGTCCAGCTTCCCGTACAGAAATCGCCAGCGGGCCTTTAAACGGCCAAAGGCACACTCCACAGTCATTCGGCACCGGCTCAGCCTGTTCCTTGCTGCTGTCAAGGCTCCCTGTGTAGGGTTTCATGAGCCATGGCATTAACGGGTAAGTGGGATCTCCAAGGATCACAATGGGCATTTCAACTTCCCCTACCGTGATCCTCCGCTTGGGGGAAAAAAGTCCCGGCCTGCATCTTCCTGAACAGCCAAGTGTTCCGAAAGATGTGTGCGTCATGCACCTTTCCAGGCCAGCCTGTGTTAATGTCAATGAAACACCCACGGTGATCCACAAGCGCCTGGAGAACCATAGAGGAATGCCCCTTCCGATTAACGTACTCGGATCCTTGGTGGGGTGGTGCCAGAATAGGAATGTGCGTCCCATCTATCGCCCCTCCACAGTTAGGGAACCCCATTTGTGCAAAGCCATCCACTATTTCCTGCACGTTACCCAGAGTCACGGTTCTTCTGAGTAGGATGCGATTAATGGCCTTGCAAACTTGCATCAACACGATTCCAACGGTCGACTTTCCCACTCCAAACTGATTTGCGACCGACCGGTAGCTGTCTGGAGTTGCCAGCTTCCAGATTGCAATAGCCACCCGCTTCTCCACTGGCAGGGCAGCTCTCAATCTCGTGTCCTTGCGCCGCAGGGTGGGGGCAAGCTCCTCACACAGTCCCATGAAAGTGGCTTTTCTCATCCGAAAGTTCTGCAGCCACTGCTCGTCATCCCAGACTTCCATGACAATGTGATCCCACCACACGGTGCTTGTTTCCCAAACCCAAAAGCGGCGTTCCACGGTGCTAAGCATGTCCGTGAATGCCACAAGCAATTTCGTGTCGTACGCGTTACGCGTCTCGATAGCATCGTCGGAATCCTCACCCTGACTCTCACTGTCACTTTGGATCTTAAGGAATAGTTCGATAGCCAAACGTGACGTGCTGGCGAGACTCGTCAGCATACACCTCAGCAGTTCGGACTCTATTTCCCGCAGACAGATTGCGCTGCACAGAAACCGTTGAAAGATGGCGCCAAAGGTGGACGGAAAGAAAGGGATTTCTGGGATGCGAAGCGATGCATCACGGGGCATTGGGACAGGACCCAGAATCCTCTGCACCCACGCCCCCTTCCCACAACCCACGGCGCCAGAATGGGAAAAGGTGCTCTGTGGGATAGCTGCCCATAATGCACCGCTCCCAATAGCGCTGCAATTGCCGCAAATGTGGCCACGATAGTGCGCTAGGCAGCTGTCAATGTGGACAGACTGCAGCGCTCTCCCTACTCAGCTGCACAAAGTCAGGTTTAACTCACAGCGCTGTACATCTGCAAGTGTAGCCAAGGCCTGAGGTTTGGGTGGAGCAACAAGGTCCTTTAATTCTCAGCAGCCAGCAGAGGATCTCATCCCACTTCCAGTAACAACAGTTAGAGACCTTCTCACATGACCACTAGCAGAGATAACTGGCTTCCAGAATGCGACAGCAGCAGCAGTGTGTTGCATCATAGCAGGGCTGAGGGATGGGGTGCTGGGGCTCCTGCTGACCAGGAGTGAGCAGACCGGGAGTGAAGCCAGTGCTACCTGACCAGGCCATGGTGAGGACGCTGGCGTAGCCCGAGGGGCCCGAGCTGCTGGACAGGAAGCGGTGTGGTGAGTGAGTGCTGGACAGCCCCAATTCTGGCCTGCCGCCCAGGCCCAGCCACTGGCTGCCGTCCCTGAGCACACTGCGCCCCTCAGGCTGCCTGAGCCGGACACCGTGGGCCAGGTGCTGCTGGTGAGCAGAGCCCTGCGCGGTTGTAGCCACATCCAATACACTATCTGCAAAAATGGTCTGTGGATATGAAGTGGATAGCCATGGATTTGCAGGACTCTACTAATAATTCTATCTAATCTTGTAGTTACAATGGCGTATAATAAGACCTTATACCAATCTAGTAAAAAATAGGAAAACAAGTTGAGGTAATGGGAGGAGGAGGAAAAGGGAATATTTTTCATGCTGTTTTTCCAGATCCTGGGCTAGATAAATTTAACATCTTTTGAAGGTGCACAGACCGCATCAGTCACTGTTAATTCTACCCTCTTCTGTGCAAAATCTACCCTGGTTTACATTTCCTTCAGTGCAGTTTAAGTCAGTAGGTTTGCATGAGGTTTAAGTTAGGGGAGAATTTGGTCTTTATGATATGATTTTTAGATCCACATGTGGCATTTTGCATTATTTTAGACATGATGTTTGAACATGTAACTTTATTTTTATTATTATTATTATTATTATTACCCTATTTTATGCTCAACGCTGAGCTTCTGAAAATCAGGCCTTAAGATTTACACAGACATCTTTCTGACTGTAAAGTGACAGCTTCCTAATTTTAATTGCTCTGTGGGCCAAATTCTTTCTGCACTTACAGTACCATTAATAATGGGAACTGGTATAACTCAGGGGAGAATTTAACCCATTATCTTTGGTGTCTGTTTACTTTGAATAAGACAAATTCTTCTGCCACACTTAGCTCACTTTTCCAAAGTTATGTAGTGCTAGGTTCTATTCTGCCTCCTGGATCAACAAATTTTATCAGCTAAATTCTGATTGCAGAATTTTTTTACTGGCGATGAGAAAGAACAGAGTTTGTTATTTTAAATCCCAGGCTGATTTTGCAGTGCTTGCAGTTGGAAAAATTCTGTCTGACAAATTATATGGCACTCATCAATAATAAATGCATAACTTCATCATTTCATTTTTAGGATAATATTTTCTACTAACTGCAACTTATTTATTGAATAGTTAATTTATTTCTAGAAACCCAGCACTTACTGTTGCACTGAATTAATGTTCTTATATGATCCTTAGATAAGAACATAGAACATAAGAAAGGCCATACTGGGTCAGACCAAAGGTCCGTCTAGCCCAGTATCCTGTCTTCTGACAGTGGCCAATGCCAGGTGCCCCAGAGGAAATGAACAGAACAGGTAATCCTCAAGTGATCCATCCCCTGTTGCCCATTCCCAGCTTCTGGCAAACAGAGGCTAGGGACACCATCCCTGCCCATCCTGGCTAATAGCCATTGATGGACCTATCCTCCCTGAATTTATCTAGTTCTTTTTTGAACCCTGTTATAGTCTTGGCCTTCACAACATCCTCTGGCAAGGAGTTCCACAGGTTGACTGTGTGTTGTGTGAAAAAATACTTCCTTTTGTTTGTTTTAAACCTGCTGCCTATTAATTTCATTTGGTGGCCCGTAGTTCTTGTGTTATGATAAGGAGTAAATAACACTTCCTTATTTACTGTCTCCACACTAGTCATGATTTTATAGACCTCTATCATATCCCCCCTTAGTTGTCTCTTTTCCAAGCTGAAAAGTCCCAGTCTTATTAATCTCTTCTCATATGGCAGCCATTCCATGCCCCTAATCATTTTTGTTGCCCTTTTCTGAACCTTTTCCAATTCCAATATATCTTTTTTGATATGGGGCGACCACATCTGCACAGAGTATTCAAGTTGTGGGCGTACCATCTATCCCTCTTAATAATGCCCAACATTCTGTTTGCTTTTTTGACTGCCGCTGCACATTGAGTGGATGTTTTCAGAGAACTATCCACAATGACTCCAAGATCTCTTTCTTGAGTGGTAACAAAGAATTTAGTGTATAGGTGGGATGACTGAAGAGAGAGAAGCCAAAGTTATAGCTATTATCCTAAGATTATGTACTGCAGCTTTGATTGGGATTATGAAGGATATTTAACTGTAATTGAGGCACCATTCTTAAACAGAATATTGATCAGCCCAAGAAGGCCTCACTGTGTAATGAGTTCCACATGATGGAAGGGTCCATCCTCACTGAGCTCATCGCATGATTGGGGTCATAATGACTAAACAAGCAATGTATCTTTGTAGGGACTGATTAGTAAGGTTACACATTGCAGTTCTTTAAAACAGAGATATGTGTAAAGCAGTAATACTGCATTTCACATGCATAATGTGGCCAAAGTAGATATTGTATCTTAAACTTGCAAAATGTACTTCTAAGCATATGTACAAAAAACCCTCCACACTAAAGAGATAATCAAAAAGTTGTCCCAATATCAAGGACTCTACCAAATTAAAGAAATCAGTGAAATTCCCATTCCCTCCCTGTGCAAGCAGAGCAGACTCATTGCATGTCCTGAAAGTCAACACCAGCTCGTTTGCAGTGTTGTTGTAACTGTGTGGGTCCCGGGTATGAGAGAGACAAGGTTGGCGAAGTAATATCTTTTATTGGACCAACTTCTGTTGGTTGAAGGTAAAAGCTTTCGAGCTAACAGAACTCTTCTTCAGCTTGTACCTCCCACCAACAGAAGTTGGTCCAATAAAAGATACTTCCTCATTTACCCCATCTCTAACAGCAGCTCTGACAGACCAATGGGAAGAATGAATTCTGGGCTGAGAATGCCCTGTTCCCAGTCCCTAGACATTTAAATCTGAGGGTTGGGCATCTCAGCAGATATGCTGTCAACATGAAACAAGGAGAGGTGGGATCTAAAGAAGATGTACATAGTGGAAACACCAACATTAATTGCATCTGGACATGAACTGGAAGCCAGCAGAGACTATAGTACACAAGTGTCATGCAAGAAACACTTATAAAGGAGCAGGCAGTCATATTCTGTACAGGCTGCAACTTCAGAGTGGTCCTCAGGTGTAGCTCTCCAAGCAGAGTGCATTGCATTAATCCAGTCTGAAAGTGACACAGGCATGGATAACTGTGGCAAGACATCAGAGAAGAAAGGTCATAATCTCTTAATCAAGAGCATGTATGTTTGTGGCTGGCCACAGTTTCTTCTTATGAGCCAACAAAGTTACCAGTGATCTAGTAGGAACCCTAGATAGCTCACCTTACTAACAATGCAGACAAACACCCTATGTTGCATAAGCAGATACCCAGAACAGGTGACAAAATGCATGTTTTCCCTGAGTTGGCCATATAGCCCCAATCCCCAGTTAAGCACTTGGAAAGCTAAAATACTTCACCATCTGGATCTAATGTAAAGGAAACAAAGCTGATTGCTTTTTGCATATTGATGGTCTAAGACCCAAGTAGTCCCATTTTCTCCCCCCAGTGGCTTTACATACATCCAGTAGAGATTTGACAGGACAGAACTTATCATCCCATATGCAGGCTGTGCAGCCAGAAGAGTGGTGGCCCAACACTAGTCTCTGTGTTGTCAAACAGAAAAGTACCACCCCATCTAACCTTGTCAGTATCAGCAAACATGTCAACAAAACACGTCAACCTCTTGATCAATGGTATCAAAGGTAGCCAATAGATTCAAAGAAATTGGCATGGGTACTTGATGCCTATCCATCACCAAAAGGAGAAAATCAACCAATGAGACTTAGGTTGTCTTTATGCCATAGCCAGGTCTAATTCTAGATTTAAAGTGTTGTAGAAGATCTCAGGAATGCAGGTGTTTGTGGAACTGATTTACCTCAGCCTTATCAATGACCTTCTAGAAAAAAACAGGTTAGAATAGGATGGTGACTGGAGAGATGACCCATGTCAAGATTTCACTTCTTATGCAATTGCTTGTTTGAGATACTGGTACCATTCCTTCCCTGAGAGAGTGTTGACTGTCTCCACCAATAATAGACCTACAGTTTCTTTGCTTAATTTTTAAGCCAGCCATGAAGGGGATAAAGTTGACAGACATTGCATGATGGGAAGCTTATTTTCTCCTGAAGTTCATATAAGACAGGAATATTGAGAAACATCTAGTATTTATTGTTTGGCATATGTAGTTTGGCAGGGACTGTGTTTTCCTATTTGTTTGAAAAACACCTAAATACATTGTAGGTTGCAATATAAAGTGGTCAGAAACAAAACACTGTTTCATTGTGGTGCTCCTAATGTGTATTGTATCCACCTGTTGTTTCTTGATTTACATTTAGGCTTTGTCTACACTGGCAAGTGAAAGACAAACTTTTGTTATTCAGAGGTGTTTTAAAAACAAAAACACACACACACTCCCGAAAGACAAAAGTTTTGCTGACGACAAGCACCAGTGTGAACAGCGCTTTGTCCTGCCGACAAAGTTAATGCCACTCATTGGGGGTGGAAGTTTTTTGTTGGCATCAGAGCTTTCTTCTGCCAACAAATAACGGCTGCACTGTGTGCCACTGTGTAGTGGCACAGCTGTGTCGCTAAAAGCTGCGTAGTATAGACATAGCCTAAGTCCCTCACCCTAAGAGTTTAGTCTTTTTGTTATGCATTTGTCCACTGTCTAGCACAATGGGCTCCTGTTCCATGACTGGGCTCCTAGGCACAACTGCATTATACATTGCAGTATTATTGGGTAGTGGCGAATCAGAGTCATTGCCCCTTTATTCACCTCCATAAATAAATATAACAAAAAAGATAATTTTTTAATTAAAACCAAATCTGTAGTTGGATCCCATGTTACTTTCTACCTCCTGCAAAGCGGAGTGTGCCTATAGCTCTCCAGTGCCAGGCAGCTCTAATTGCCTCATTGAGTAGAGAGTTTGTAAAGAGAGAAATCACCCACACTTCAAAAACAGAGTGGCCGAGACACTGCCCTTAGTTTATAGACTTGTATAACCACCACTCAGTAGAGCAAAGGCCATGTCAATCTGTTTCAGCTGTGTAACATTTTGACTTTAATAGAGGTACTCTGAATTTATGCCAGAGTAACAAGATTTGGAAGACTTTCAAAGTGTAACTGAGGCCCGATGTTGAGGGGAAAATATTCCAGTTTGTTCAGTAGTTTCTAATAAGTAACACAAACGTATTTCTTTCCTGGTAACATACCATAATGGCATAACCCTATATCTTTCCTTAGTATTGTTACTTTGCCATCACTCTAAAAATGTTGCAGACTTGTGGATCTTACAAGGTCTTGATAATAGGTAAATAATCTTTGTATGAATATAGTTAAGATGAGCAAAATTGCAGTACCCCTGAGAGAAGAAGTTAAGTCAACCGAAGCCCCAGTATAGACACTAATAGGTCAGTGGAAGAATTCTTCCATCAACTTAGCTACTGCTTTTCGGGGGGAGAGATGGAGGGTATCTATGACAACAGAAAAAATCCCTTTGGTCTCTGTAGCAAGTGTCTACACTACAATGCAGTGGCATAGCTGCAGCATTGGATCTGTATCTGTACTGCTGTAGCGGTTGTAGTGTAGTCATACCCCCCTCCCCTTAGTTTTAATAGCTTTTATCTTCTCTTTAACTTTGGTGATCAAACCATATCCATTCATAGTACTTTACATCCATTGATGTTCTCCAAATCTTCATCCAGCTGAATATTTTGAGACAATTTATTCAATTAACAAGACATTCAGAATGTACTTCTGAACATCCCGTTAATTGAATCCAGTTCAGAAACAATCCAATACAGAAACCTATCGTGAGTCTCTGAACATTTTCTTCAGTAGAGAAAATGGTGGTGTTATCAGAATACCCCACTATTCCTCCTCAGTTGCACTAAGGAAGTGTAATTATCTTTTAATAGTGCTTTGCCTTTCTATAGCACCATCCATCTATGAATTTCAAATGCTTTACAAACATTAATTAAACCTTATAACACCACTGAGAGACAGGTTTTATTATCCCTGCACTACAGATGAGGAAGCCAACAAATATTAAATTTGTTTTCTGTGTGAATTGTTCCAGTTCACACAGAAAAATCTATGGCAGACCTTGTAATAGAACCCAGGGACCGAGTTCAGCCATGGCGTAAGCAAGCGCAAACCCTGCTGGAGTCAATGGGAGTTGTGCCAGAATATGCCAAGAATGAATTTAGCTCTAGATCTCCTGACTCCTTCCAATTCCACTGCTTTAGCCGCAGTGCTAAATGGCTTTGTTTTAGGCATTTTGGAATCCGCATCTAGGTGGGACAAGCCATTTAGCAAATGAGTTCAAACTTAGAATTTATTTGAATCTAATGAATAACTGTTCAAAAAGGGGGAAAAAAAACAGGACACAAAGTCTAGTTATTTGTATTACAGTACCACCAAAGAGTCCTAATCTGAAAGTACATCTGCACAGCAGCTGGGAGATGTAATTCTCAGCTTGAATGGATGAACGGGCGCTACTTCTGCTCAAGCTAGCACATAAAAATAACTGAATGGCCGCGGTGGCTTAGGCTAGTGGTTTGAGTACAATCCTGCCCAACCTCCTGATTATATATTTGGGTGGCTAGCCCAAGCCACTGCCCATGCCACAGTGGCCACACTGCTATTTTTAGGCACAGGCTAGCATGTGTATGTCTACCCAAGATGTGTATGTCTACCTCGCAGCTGCTGTGTAGATGTACCCATAGAACGAGACCTTAGTGTGCTAGGCACTGTACAAACACAGAACCAAAAAACCATGTTTCTCTATAGCATCCATTATTAAAAGTAGCTAAATGCTGTGTCTGGTGAAAGCTCCTCATCACACAGCCATCTCAACTATTACCCATATGTGTGTGCCCCATAAAAGCAGTTCTTTAACTTTAAGACTGATCAGTTTGTTAGTGAATTTATGGCTGACTGTTAAGGGTTTTTTTGTTTTGTTTTGAAGAAAAAAATCCACAGGGAACAATGCCTACTGAGAAAATGATGCGAATATTTTCCCCTTGATACGTGGTGTGAGTCACATTCCTGTATATTAGAAGCTTACCTTCTGTTGTTTCATTTGACTGCTTAATACAGACATGGCTTTTCTCTCCTGTCACTGGTCCTTGATAGCACATTTCCCCAAAAATTTATCTTGAGCTGGTATTTCACAGAACTAGTTAGACATGACACAAGATGCATGGATTACATAGTTATTCAGGTTTTCAGTGTTCATTCTAAATGGAACATTTTACACATCAATGGGCTCTGAATCAGGCCCTCATAAAAGTGGGGCATTCTAAAAATTGTTATGATGTTTTAGTTGAACTTTTGCCCACTCTCCCCAAGGATAGATGTACTCTCCCCTTTTTCCTGCCTCTTTCCCTCTAGCTTTATCTCCCCTCCCAGCTAGCATTGCTCTGGTCTTTGTCAGTGCCCCTGGCATACAAGTGCATGTTAACAAGATTCCAGATAATGCATAAATGTTAATTTTAAAACCAAATGGGTAGGTGAGTTTGACATATTAACAGCCTTATGAAATCTTGTCATGATGTATTCAGTGTGTGGCGGGAGGGGAAAGGAGTTAAAAACAGAGGAAAAAGACCTTTAAGACTTGCCTAGACTAGACTAAAAGGTGGGTTGTTTTTTGTTTTATTTTAATATATTTATTAGCTCTTTAAAACCATTGGCTCTAGGCTGGAATTCACCTCTACAAGCCATGTTAAAACAAAACTTATCCTGTCTACAGCAGACTTTTAAGACATGTTAGTTAAAACATTTTAGTGAATACATTTTAAAATACACCTTTTAGGCCAATATTGAAATGTACTGAGGGATTTCATTAGACTGATTCTTACATTTGAAACCGGTAGTTTTGTAGGGCCTATACATATCTCCTATACCTATTTGTAGGAAGAAAAAATACAGCAATTTACCTCTGGTAATCATTTAAGTGACTGTAATAACTTGACTCAGACACTTGAGGACTGCTAAGGATAACAGATTGTGAGAAATACAGGGTGTTACCTGGCTCTAATTGTTTCATGATGTATTATAGACTGTTTTATTGGCCTTTGTAGCCTATCAGTATGACTGCAATTTTTATGTGCATGATTTATAAAGGTTACATTTTGTTGTTTTGTGTCCCCTGTGATCATGGTGAGTAAAGCTCGTTAGGAAAGTCCCCTCTTCACCCCAAACGTAAAACAGTTTTGTTTTCATTTTGTAATTGGGGGGAGGGGGGCAATGTAGAAAGCTTTAAAAAAATTGATTTGGGGTTTTTTTGACAAATGGACTTTTTTCCACAAAATGTGGTGGTGTTTTTTTCCCCAAAAAATCCATTTTCAATTTAAAATGTTGATGGAAGATTTTCATACAGTTCCAGTTGTGAATCTAAACTGGATAATGACTTTATCAAGAATATTACAATGGGAAGCATGTCCTCTTAAAATGGTACTTACAAGAGGAGACTGTAATTGTTCCCTTCTAAATATGGAAGTGCAGCTTGCATATCTTTATCTAAACAAAATCAGCCTCTGTGGGCCACCCTTTTGTATTGAAGATGAGGGTGACTACAGGCCATATAGTACTCCCTAATCTGCATTTGTCCCACAGACTGCACTTTGGCCATCCGTTATAGTAACATAGAAAAGCAATATTGTTCACTCAAGCATAAGGGAGAGAAAAAACCTAACATGGCAAAAACAAACCATGCCCTTCTATTTGTGTAGAACCAACATCTATTTTAGAAATATTTAGGTTATCAGTTTTTAAATGACCAAGACTGAACCAGTTCAAGCTCTTTAAAAAAAAAATCATCCAGATCATGAAAATGGAGTAATTCAAAACTAGCATATGGAAAAATCCCATTATCCCTTTTTGAGATAGAAACAAGCCTGGAGTGGATCTCCTAACTACATCCATGTACAGGCATGTCAGGCTGCCCCTCCTGTCTGCTGGGCTTGGGAGCAGCCAGGGATTTTAAACGTACAAAAGCCTTTTTCCCCCCATAAGCAAGGTCCTTACAGCTCTTTATGTCTTCTTTGCTGATCAGAACAGAATGAGCAGGCAAAGCAAGTGGATAGTACAATTCTCACCTGTGAACCAAAACACAGCTGGTGAAATTAACAACCCCAAAAGTCTTGTGAAACTCAAAAACAATACATTTTATTTTAGCATGCATTTTTATTTGTGCCAATATCCTTAACTGATGCTAGAAAGTAAATATGTAATGTCTGTAAAAGAACTGGGGTTTAACAACATGGAACAAACAAGGCAGGGCAATTTTTTTTCTCTTATAAAGTGCCACTTCCTGGAGTGCTATAGTGGAGTTCCTAGTGACTCAAATAAAAGTCTGTCATGGAACAA
Organism: Chrysemys picta bellii; assembly: GCF_011386835.1. Taxonomy (NCBI): domain Eukaryota; kingdom Metazoa; phylum Chordata; order Testudines; family Emydidae; genus Chrysemys; species Chrysemys picta. Next base: position 65,636,067 of record NC_088791.1, read on the forward strand.
TATTTCTTCTTCTTACAGCTAGCAAGTACACTGATAATTCAGTGGGGGTAGAATGAGATAGTCCATTTGTGGGTCACTCCTCACTGGGGGCACATTAGGTCTGTGCTCCATGATCTGCTCTGCCTTTAAACTCATTTCCATGGGAAATTAATGGTGTTGATTTTTCTTATAAAGCCCTGCAAAAGTTATGTTTTGGTTATCTCAGACTGGCTCTCTCCCAGTGCAACACCACAGCATGTGAAATCAGCTGAGACACCAAAGAAACACATACACTCTGGTTTAATCATGAAGTAATTTTCAGTGAAGGGTCCTCCACTGTGAAATTAGCTTCAGCCATCACACTGCCAGAGCCTAGATTTGTTGACCTTCAGGTCACACTACAAGGTCCATCTGTTTTTTGTTGTTGTTTTTTCATACCTGGATGGAGATGGGATGAAAGCAATATGTGGTGACTTTTTTTAAAGCTGTTTGCATGACAGTGATCTTATTTGTGTATTATGTTTTTATAAAGCATGTACATGCACCCACTTAGACACATAAAGTATGTGAGCAGAAACTAAATTGGAACCTGTACCTACACATTGTTTTGTTTCAGATCCTCCTGTTTGTCTTCATTTCTCTTGCCTTTAAGAGGAGAGCAGTGTTTTTATAGTTACTGATCAGGGCGATGAGGTGCCTGCTCCAAATGGCTAGAACAGCTGCTTTCTCTCACCCGGTCAAGCAATGGGGGGAAGAAAACAACTGCATTTTCTAGACCACTGCCAGAAGCCTCTGTCCATCTCTGGACTGCTCACAAAGCCACAAGGGTTTTCTCTCTGTGGCCTTGGCTACACTTACCCGCTAGTTCGGCGGCTGGCAATCGAACTTCTGGGTTCGACTTATCGCGTCTATTCTGGACGCGATAAGTCGAACCCGGAAGTGCTCGCCGTCGACTGCGGTACTCCAGCTCGGCGAGAGGAGTACCGCAGAGTCGACGGGGGAGCCTGCCTGCCGAGTGTGGACCAAGGTAAGTTCGAACTAAGGTACTTCGAACTTCAGCTACGTTATTCACGTAGCTGAAGTTGCGTACCTTAGTTCGAATTAGGGGGGTAGTGTAGACCTGGCCTGTGGAACGCTAAAAGTGAAGCCGTTGCTCCAGGTGGATTCCCTTGTTAATCCCCAGCTCTGTGTTTAGGCCACTGAGGTCTATATTCATATGTGTCTCTCTTTCAGTGAGCATGAATTGAATCTATTTTATTATATTACATCACATACAGTTACAATTTTTACTATTCTCCTGGGAGCTCCAGGGCCAGATCCAGCTTTTTTGCCGCCCCAAGCGGCAAAAAAAAAAAAGATGAGCGGCGGCACTTCGGCGGCAGCTCAATCGCGCCGCTTCTTCGGTGGCAGTTCGACAGCAGGTCTTCCCTCTCTTCCTCTTCGGCTGCAATTTGGCTGCAGCTCAAGGAGGAAGAGAGGAAGTGAGGGACCCACCGCCGAATTCCCGCCAAAGACCCGGACGTGCCGCCCTGATACCGGACGGAATGCCACCCCTTTGAATTGGTCGCCCCAAGCACCAGCTTCCTACGCTGGTGCCTGGAGCCGGCCCTGGGGAGCTCACATATTGCCTGTCTCAATACAAATGGTCCTGAGATGGCTATTCTTGGTAACACAAGTCAGAAGTTGACAAGTCACTGGAGAGTAGAGGCCTAGATTTTTTTCGAAAGGCTAGTTTCCTTTTTGTGGGTGGAAATAGAGTGATTAGCTGTACAAATGCTGACTGTGATGGATTAGTATGTCTGCATGTACCTATATCTATCTTCAAACTCCATGTTGTTTTGTGAGGGATAATTTGATTGTAAACCTGTTCTGTGCCTTCACCTGGGCTTTGTAGGCACCTGAAACACACAGGTAGTGTCAGGAGAAATATTGGACCTAGCAGAGGGCTAACAGTGGAGAGTGGATGACCCTTGGACAAAAGCCATGATCCACAAAAGTACTTAGGGGCCTAAATGCCAGTTTTAGGCTTCACTGCGATGCTCAAAACTCCCCCCAATCCCTGCAGAGGCCTAGCTTACTTGTTGCCTAAGTTTTCAGGGTAAAATTTCTCTCAGCACCTAAGTTTCTGATTCTGGGCTTGCACATTGTTGCTACCTGTAGGCATCTGGATGCCTGTCTCCTACCTAAGCCCCAGAGTGAGCTACCAATTAACGGGAGATAGCCGGTGTTCATCTGCCTATCTCACCTGTGACACCTGATCATTAGGTGTGCTCGGAGGCTGCCTAGTGGATTATAGTCCATTCAAAATCTGGCCAGAGGAAGAGGAGGTGGCTGTGCTGCCAACCTTATAACTTTTTAGTCCAGTGGCTGGAGCACTCACCTGGGATGTGGGAGACCAAGTTAAATTTCCCCCCGGCCAGAAGGGGAGAAGGGATTTGAACATGGATCTCTCATCTCTTTTCTTCTCTTCAGGCAGGGGGGAAATTGAACCTGGGTCTTCCACCTCCCAGTTGAGTGCTCTCGCCACTGGGCTACAAGTTATAAGGTGGGTACCACTTCCCTGGGTCTTCCACCTCCCAGTTGAGTGCTCTCGCCACTGGGCTACAAGTTATAAGGTGGGTACCACTTCCTTTTCCCTCAGCTGTTTTGTGTTGAATGAGACAGGGGCCTAACTCATTCCTGCAAGAAACTGCTTAGGTGAGTCAACTGACTCAGGCTTTCACTCTGGGGCTAAAAATAGCAGGGTAGACAAGTGGGACTGGGCTCTGAAATCCAGAGAGTCTGAGCCCAAATATCTGCACTGCTATTTTTAGCCCCATAGTGCAAGCCTGAGTTTGGGTGCAGAAGGGGGCTCAGTGCTGAGGCAGAGGGTGGGGGTGCAGGCTCTGGCCGGTCAGTGCTTACGAGCTCCCGGAAGTGGCCATCATGTACAGCTCCTAGGCTGAGGGGCCAGGGGGATCTGTGCATTGCCCGTGCTTACAGGCACTGCCCCCGGAGCTCCCATTGGCCCAGCTCCCATTGGCACTCAGACCTGCATCTAGGAGTTGGACATGCCAGCTGCTTCCGGGGAGCTGCGCGGAGCCAGGGCAGGCTGGGACCCTACCTTAGTCCTGCTGCGCCACTGACCAGACTTTTAGCGACCCAGTCAGCACTGCTGACGGGAGCTGCCAGGGTCCCTTTTTGACTGGGTGTTCCAGCTGAAAACCGGATGCGTGGCAACCCTCTGGAGGCTGGGGCAAGGGGCATGCTCTGCCCACCCAGGGACACAATGGGCGGTGGGAGGGGGACACCCTGACATCAGCCCCCGCCCAGCTCTGCACAGGGCTCTCAGTCCCAAGTGGCACTCCGTGGTGGGGGTGGGGCAGGGGTGGGGCAGCAGATGCAGATGGGAGCAGAGCATGGCTGCATCTTCCCTCCTGCTGCAAACTTCACCCATATACAGTAAAAAATTTTGGGAGGGGGAGTTCTCCACCTTCCCTGCCACCCCCCAAACCTCCCTAAATGGCATCCTTGATCTGGGCAGAAGATCTGGCCATTGCCAAAGGAAACCAGCTCTTCCAAGTGGGCTGGTAACAAAGCAACAGATCACCTGATGGAGGAACTGAGACTGACCAGGCATATCACTTGGCAGAGGGGATTAGAAACTATAAAAGGACAAGGTCTCTCAATGACTAGAACAAGAAGACAGGATTGAACAGGAGGAATGGGTATGGTAGGGCAGAACCTTGCAGTCTCTAAACAGACACTGACCAAATCCCAAAGGACTGTTGGAGTGGTGAGGAAACTGAGGCAGGGATTTGTGTGCAGGTTTTGTTGTCTTTCCATGTATAGTTCCTTGGCTTTTCTATGAGTAAAGTGTGATTGGTTTAGAATTCTTTTTGCAAAATCTCTAGGTTCTTGCTTCAACTACGCATCCCTGAAGAAGTGTTAAACTATAAAGCAGAATACCCCTGGGGGTCAAGCTCTGGAAAGGGTGTTCTTGTTCTTGAGTGACTGGGGTGTCTTTGGAGGCTTAGGGCAGTTGAACTGTGGGGTGCCATCAGGGCCGGCTTTAGCAGTGCAGGGCCCCACGCCGGGACGCAAATTGTCTCGCTCCCCCGCCCCAACTCCGCCCCGGCCCTGCCCCAACTCTGCCTCCTCCCTGCCCCATTGGATCCCTCCTCAAATCCCTGCCCCCAGCCCCGCCCCCTCACTGCCCCATTGGATCCCGCCCCAAATCCCCGCCCTGGCCCCGCATCTTTCCCAAGCACGCCGCATTCCTCCTCCTCACCCCTCCCTCCCAGGCTTGCGCTGATCAGGGGAGAAGCAGGACGCAGCTTAGCACCCCCGCCACCCCCCGCTCCGCCGGCAGTCCTGGACATTGCGGGACCCTATTCCGGGGAATCGGCCAAATCGGCTTAAAGCCGGCCCTGGGTGCCATTCCCTGGAAGTAGTATCAGACAGAGCACGTGCTTGAGAGGCCACAGGCTGTGGCTGAAGCCTTCTGAGGTCTGGGGGGATTGTGGAAGCACATAGATCCAGTGTTTGGATACAGCCAGAGCAGCCTGGTGAATATCCATCAGGGAGAGCTCAACCAGGTCTGTGATGGACACTAACATTTGTACCAGAAGTTATTTTTAAGAGAAAATCGTCTTCCTGAAAAGGGAGATCAGGTTGCAGTCCCTCTAGAACAGTGGCTCTCAACCTTTCCAGCCTTTCAGGAGTCTGATTTGTCTTGCATACCCCAAGTTTCACCTCACTTAAAAACTTTGCTTGCAAATCAAACACAAAAGTACTAGTGTGTCACAACACACTACTACCAAAAAATTGCTTACTTTCTCATTTATACCATATCATTATAAAACAATTGGAATATAAATATTGTACTTACATTTCAGTGTATAGTATATAAAGCCATATAAACAAGTCATTGTCTGTATGAAATTTTGGTTTGTACTGATTTCGCTAGTACTTTTTATGTAGCCTGTTGTAAAATAGGCAAATATCCAGTTGAGTTGATGTACCCCCTGGAAGACCACTATGTATCCCCAGGGGTATGCATACCCCGGTTGAGAACGACTGCTCTAGAAATCTAGACTATACTGTCATTCACTAATCCTTTCATCAATCCTCCACACTAGCTCACTGGGCCTTGAAGTATTCATTCATGACTGTTAGTTTGTCTATGGGTGTCTAGAGAGATGGATCTACTTGAATAAAGGTAATCCTAGGGTAAGACACCTAGGAACTTCAAGCATGGCTAATGGATTCTTTCACATGTGCTTTCATCTAGTCACAGGGATACTCCTGGTACAAGCTCAGACCACAATGGATTGTATATTCATAAAGAATTGACTGGGTGTGGTAGTATTTTGCCAGTTGTGTTTTCCAATCCTGGCAGCACAAAACTAGGTTAAAGTACAAAGCTCACTTTGATACACACTAACTTCAGACTGATATCTCAAAGCCAAAGGGAAACAAAGGACACTAGAATGTGTCTCTGAGTGTGACAAAGAGCTGTGTTATACCATTTGTTATAGGCAGCCACAGTGCTTAGAATTTAGTTACTGTAGAAATTGTTAAAGACAAGTTGTCTTTGCTAAAAGACTGTCATGAATACTCCTTAAAGGATATGAGATCTTGTTTCCCATTTCAATGACAGAATCTAAGAGCAGCTGTTCAAATTAAAATGTTGTTGTTTCTGGTTCATTTAGTTATTTAGGACTATGTTCGTATGGATCAGACTTTTTAAATTCCAATTTAAAAACATCTCTTGTCATTTTCACAAAATTCTGCTAAATAAGGCTAAACAGTGACTGAATTCAGAACACCAACATACTTGCGATGATATCTTGAACGTAGTGCTTCCTGTTTTAACAAAACAGGTTGTTCTAGATATTGTTGACTGCCAACAGCATGGTTGTGTACAGGAAATAAAGAGTCTCTTTCCCAGAGAGCTTTAACTATTCATTAGGGCACTGAAATGGTCTGACATGGATCTGTGATGGTTGAGGCATCTGTAGTTTCAGTTCATTTAACTCCAAGGATTCCAGGACATGCAGTGCGGTGCAGATGCATGCCTGTGTTACCCATGAAGTAACATTAAACTTCATGTTAATCTATTTGTTAATTTTCATTATGAAGTGCTATGCTCAAACTCATTCTAATCCTGTTGCCCTGGCCAGTGTAGATCACACCAAAAACTCATTTGTTCTTAATGTAATGAGTCTTCGCTTGGCAGCATTTGATCAGTAAATTTCAAACCTGTGTAAATTAAAAAAGTTAATATGGTGGTAACTCTTGCCCTTAGCAATTTTTCTGTACTAAGCACAGAGCAATTTCACACTTCTCACAAAAAAGGGCAATAGATTATAACTCCTACTATGTATTGCTAGAAAAATCACATGTACGTTTAAGAGCTCTTCACTTGTAAAAAGTACGGTGTTGGTTTTTCTTAGCAACTTGCAATCCCAGAAACAGAACTAAGTAAACAGGCTGATTAAAGTAGAGATACAAGGCTTTTTGTTGTACATAACAAGATCCTGTTTAGCCTTAACTTGCCTTTTCTATGTAACTATGGTGTTCTGTTCCCATCACCAACCAGTGCTTAGTGATGGAATTGATTATTACATGATAGGTATGTTTTAAAACACACCTGAATCAAAAAAATCATATTGCAGAGATTGTACTACATGCAAGCAATTTTTACTGCTGTTATGCATTGAAGGACATACTTGGTACAGGTATAGTAACTGGCATTTGTGCCAGCATTCAAGTTGGCTATGTGGATATTTGAGGGAATACAGTGCTATTCCTTACTCTAAAGGAGCTGAATTACTCTGGGCCTGGGCACCTCATAATTAAACAGAGGATACAATATATAAAACTATTTAGAACTTTGACGTGCACCGTAGCCCTGAAGCACGAGTGCCTCTACTTGGAGTCCTAATGGACAGCCCTAAGATGTTACTCTGGTGGATGTGGAGCTGCTGTGTAATAATTTCATGAATGCTGTATGACTTAAACCCAATATAGGTATACAGTAACTAGTGGAGTTTCCCCGGTGAGTGTATTTGGTTTAATAGGGGGCTGTTGGAAAAACAAGCAGGAAGGCAACACAAGCTAGATAAGCAGGTCTCAACGCATACTTGGTGGTGATTACAAGACAATGGCTGAGCTATGGGGTAAAGATGCTACTTGCAGGTCCAGCCAAAGTTACACACGCTGTCTTGCCAAAAGTGGGACTGAGAGAATAAAGGGTTGCTAAATGGTTACAAAGAGACTCTGGAGAGAGTGAGGGGTGAGCTGTTCTTTCAGTGAAACCGACTGACAAGAACAGAGATCCCCTGCGGGAGTGTCTGAAGCAGTTGTGGCTGCCAGGGGACGGTAAGCCTTAAGGAAGACATAAGTTTTAATATTTTAAGATCTTTTTCTCTGGAATGCTTTGGTTCTAAATAAATAGTACTGTGTTTTTAAAAAGGCTGTCTGGTCAGCAGGGCCATCCTTAGCTATTCTGGGGCCCTACGCAGCCCCGCTGTGGGGGGGTGGGGGGGAAGCAGGCCTCTGCAGGCGGGGGCTGGCTGACTTGGGGGACAGGAGAGAACCGCCCCCCCAGCACTCACCAGCGGCACCACTGGGGCTGGGTTGCTGCACTTCACGCCACTGGTGAGTGCAGGCCCGGCCCCGCTTCAGTCCTCGGGAGTGGGGGTGGGGCTGGGGTGGAGCAGGGGTGGGGGCCGTGGGACAGGGGTGGGAGCTGGAGCAGCACGCAGCTGCGCAGCGCACCAGGTAATTTGATGCCCCACATTTCCTGGTGCCCTACGCAGTTGCATATTTTGTGTATGGGTAGGGACGGCCCTGCTGGTCAGTGAAGGCCGCTGATCATTGTTCTCAAGGAGTAGAACTCCAGGTACCAACCATGACTCAGGCTTGTGACATAATCCTAATTAGCACCTGAGACCCCATCTGAGAGTGAAGAATCAAATGATTCCACCTGGAGCGAGATGACTGCTGGAGGCCTGATACCTGAGAAGGGCTGCACTCAAGATCAGGAGGGGTCAGAGGTGCAGTTATCCTGTTAACTGTGGCAGTTATTACAAGCATTTGCAGCATATCAGTCACTGAGATGTTTGAGCCCTTTACATCATAAGATCTAAAACAAGTTGTCTGCACCTGGCAACCATAGATGGTGTCTATCTCAAAGCTATAGCACATATCCGTGAACTTCTATGTTTTGTACAAAGCATTTTATGGACTGCAAAGGTGATAGGACTTCCAACTAGTCTCGTTGTCTTTACCTTTCATCAACCTTTTTCTGCTCAGAGCAAGCAGTTTTCACTCAAAAGTGTGTTGGTCTATTTTGAAATAACATAACCCTACTGAGATCTGGTTGTATCACCAGTTCTGATGCATTAAATTGTTTGAAATTTCCTGTCAGATGAGTTGTTGCCGCACTCTGAATGTTGGAACTTGGCCTTGCCCCTGTGGTGCTACTTGTTTCATATTTAATTAGTACAGCAAAAACAGGAATAGCTGTTATATCTCCTTGCTGTAATGGAAGCCAGTAAGTACACTTCTAAAAACAATTGTGCAAAAGAATAACATACCAGTCAGAGCAAAATGGAGGATTGTTGCATGCCTCTACTACAGGGGTCGGCAACCTGCAGCACGTGTGCCAAAGGCGGCATGTGAGCTGATTTTTAGTGGCACTCTGCTGCCAGTCGGGATCCCGGCCGCGAGCCCTGCTCAGCCCACTGCCTGCCTGGATGGACAGAACCCCAGGCCGGAAGTGGGTTGAGTGGGGCCGGCGGCCAGGACCCCGGCTGGCAGGGGCCGGCAGACGGAACCCCAGACTGGCAGTGGGCTGAGCGGCTCAGCCCGCTGCCGGTCTGGGGTTCCGTCCGCCGGCCCCTGTAAATGTAAAATGTATTACTGACACGCGAAACCTTAAATTACAGTAAATAAATGAAGACTTGGCACACCACTTCTCAAAGGTTGCCGACCCCTGCTCTACTATCTTATAAATCATGGCTTTAACTGTCATTTATCCTCTATTGCCATGCCCTTTCACTGTTGATATCTAGCCCTTGAATGTGACAAATATATTCCCAGATGCTTTGCAAAGTCCAATATGACTGGCAACAGAACATGGTCCTTACGTTCCAATGGTCTGTCAGAAAATGCTGTTTTTAGTCTGTCTTCTCATTTTCTCTGAATACTACAGGCTGTTTAGAACAACAGTGAACAACTACTAAGAGATTTTTCCCTTGAAACGAAACAAAAAATAAAACCCATGTATTTTTTTTCTGATGGCCGATCTAAAAGTCTTACGTTTCTTCATGGGATCTTTCGGTCACTGTATTCAAGCACATCTCCATTGCATTCTGAATGTCATGTGACATACCTGGTCAGTACATGACGGCTCTAGCTGAAGAAGAGTTCACAGAAGTTCATTTTCACAGAAGTTGGTCCAATAAAAGGTATTGCCTCACTCATCTTGTATTGGTCTCTCTCTCTCTAATCCTTCTGAAATCTTGGATGACTAATGCAGGCATTTTAGCAATTCTTTCCTAACTCCTCCTCGATAACAACTTTGCTATAATCCCCAAATAATCCTTCATGGCCTACTAAAACTGAAGCATCTGGTGGAGTGACCGCCTCAGACAAATATTGGTGGAAGTGACTGTCGCACCTCAGCTTCTTTTGTGGGAGTTCCTCTGACGTCAGTGTCAAGTGTCTGCATTGTTTCTATACTAGACTCCCTTTCCCTCCCTCCACCCACTGTTCTCTGTGCAGGAATGTCTGCTACTGCTATGATTAACTTTACAAGTGGTGAACATCTTTCCATGGGGATATGCATTACTTTTTAAAATCAAACCTTTGTAACTGTAACAAGGTTCTTTATAATCTGGAAGGTGCTTTACCCAACTATTTGGTTAGATTAGAGTCAGGTGTCTGTCTGTCTGCAAAGCCATTTCTTTATCAAACATACTGAAGAAACCCTCTGGCTGCATAACAACTAGAGAGTTATTGATAGTGGTTTCTTAGTTCTCTCCAGAACTTAAATCTAGCTGAATGTGCTATTGGGCAATCATTTTGCAGAAAACATTCCCCTAAACCATTTCTGATTCACCAGCTTGAATCGTTACTGGGGACTCTGGCTCAAGATACGGCAGCACAAGTGCATTGCTAAGTGCTTGCTTCAGAAAAGCAAGAATAGTATACCTTCCAAGTACCAAAATTATCAATATTACTGGTACAACAACCCCACTTAAGTATTTTGCTAGAAGACAGTTAGGTTCCTCCAGTATAACAATGGAGAATCTAAACCATTATCTTTACACTGATATACTGATTTTCTTAATTATCAGACATTTTAAGTGTTCAGCTACAGCAATGTCCATATCAGACCTGGTTGGCCTCTAGTGCTACCACAATATGTGCATTTAATAATCTTAAGAAGGGCAATTTAGCTTCTACGTTGGTTACATTTATATCTAGCTTCGCTCTCATCTCTTGTTGTTTATATTAGAGTAGCACCCACAGGCCTCAGTCAAGTTTGGGTCACGCTTTGCTAGGCACTGTACAAACCAACAAGACAAGATGATCCCATTCTAATGCAAGACAAAAATATGACAAGTGAGTGTGAACATTGGGAGGATGGATGACGGTAACAGTAGTTTAGTTTATTAATATAGCGTCTTAGCCATAGGCCATTGCATATAATACAATAACTACAAAATATAAAATAGCTTGGTTCAAAGCTTAAGTTTCTTCCATTCTGACACTTAACCAAGCCAGTCTTGCGTTTGTGGCTATGTGAAGAGTCATTAAAGATATGTTTCCACTGCAATAAAAGACCCGTGGCACAGTCACGGCTAGCCCAGATTAGCCGACTTTGGCTAGCAGGGTTCAGTCTGTGGGGCTACAAAATTGAAGTGTAGACATCTGGGGATGAGTATCAGTTCCAGCCTCAGTCTGAATGTCTACATGGCAATTTTATAGCCCCACACCATGAGTCAGCTGACCGAGGTCAGCTGAGTGTCTTTTCTGGCAGTGTAGCCAGACCCTAAAGGAGTAGTTGATGTCTGTTTTTGTTTGGCAGCAAGGAAGGTATTCTCTGCATTTGTTCAATGGATTTAAAAGTTAGGAGAAGGTTATGTGGCTTGTTTGTTTTTAAATTTCAGGTGTAAAAACAATAATTTAGATTTTACTGATATAAGAACACTTTGCTTTTTCTGCTGGATTCCTAAATATATCCATAATCCACTGAATATAGAAATAAAAGCCCTATCTGTTTTTCAAGAGTTCATCAAATACAGCAGGCTGAGCAGACCCAGAAAATTAGTCTGAATCTTTAATGGTAAGTTCAGTACGTCTCAGAGCTGTAAATGACAGAAAAAAAGTAATGGCTCAGCTGATGAGTGTTTATCACTTTAGATGGTTCCCCACACAAACTAAACTCTATTCTAGAAGTCTAAACACTGATGCTGAAAAGATGAGTCAAAGAAGATATCCCCATCTATAAGGTACAGGCAGAGTCAGGAGATGGTCCCCTCCGAATTCTTTATGGGGATATGCTAACACCGTGTGGATATATTTCTACTCATAAATCAATGGAGGATAATCAGTTAGACTCCTGTAAGTGGTAGAACTAGACAGAAAACCACTAAAGTGGTCATTCAGATGGAGGATGAAGATGAATCTGTACTTGATTCGACTCTGGAGTCTGATTTTAACCTTCTGGCAAGAGAGTTTGATCCAAGCCAAAGTTCATTTTGAGGAAACTGAATTGGAAGAGAGACAGATGGGGAAAATTCACAAAATGGGCTCTCCACAGAAGATGGTGTGAATTCTTCTGTTTCTCCGACCACTACGAAGTGCCGGTGGAACCTCGCAGGACTGGTAGAATTAGAATTCGTCCAGTTAAATATAATGATTATGTTCTTGACTTGTCCACTATTCTAAAAACTAGAGATTCACAATTGAGACAGGCCTATTGTACATACCTCTCCTTGTTACTTGACTTTGTAGAACAACAAAGGCAAGATATTGTGGATTGTGTCTCAGGTGCACTGCTGGGACGGCAGTGATTTAAGCAAGAGAGAATGTAACCTGTGTGTCTAATAGGGAGATATGTCTTTAAGAGACCCATTTCGGGGAGATAGGAGTGAGTAGTGTCTGGATCATTGTTGCTGGGCAGATTTAGCACTCCACATCGAGAAGCTTCTGGAATTGGGTGTGGTAGTTTTGGGTATGCTCCAATACAGTAACTCCTCACTTAACGTTGTAGTTATGTTCCTGAAAAATGCAACTTTAAGCGAAATGATGTTAAGCGAATCCAATTTCCCCATAAGAATGAATGTAAATAGGGGGGGTTAAGTTCCAGGGAAACTTTTTTCACCAGACAAAAAATTATGTATTATATAGATATACATACAGTATACGTTTTAAACAATTTAATACTGTTAACAGCTATGATGATTGTGAAGCTTGGTTGAGGTGGTGAAGTTAGAGGGTGGAAGAGGGAGAGATATTTCCCAGGGAATGCCTTGCTGCTAAATGATGAACTAGCACTCGGCTGAGCCCTCAAGGGTTAACACATTGTTGTTAATGTAGCCTCTCATCAAGGCAGCACAAACAGGAGGGAGGGGAGACTGCATAGCAGACAGAGACAGACACACACCCTGTGTGTAGGAGAGAGAGAGAGATGCACACTGCCCCTTTAAGTAAACTGACCCCACTCTTAAGTGCATTGTCTTTTTAAGTGGATCAGGAAGTTGAGACAGCAGCTGCTGCCTCAAGCTCTCTCTGTCTCTCTCTATCCGTGTCCCCTCTCTGCTCTATATGGAGAAGGGGTAAGCGGGATGCAGGAGCAGCGGGGGAGGGGGACACCCTGACATTAGCTCCCTTCACCTTCCCCCCCACCCCCGCACAGCAAGCAGGAGTCTCTGGGAGCATCTCCAAGGCAAAGGGCAGGAGCAGCACATGGCAGTGGGGGGAGGGACAGCTGAACTGCTGATTGATAGCCTGCTAGGTGGCTGCGGCACAGGGAACTTAGGGGAGCGGGGAGCTGATAGAGGAAGCTAATGGGGGGTTGCCGGTCCACCCTGGTTGCAAGCCCCCACCAGCTACCTGCAACGGGCTGCTCTTCCTGCAAGCAGTGGACAAAGCAGGCGGCTGCCAAACGATGTTAGAAGGGAGCATTGCACAACTTTAAATGAGCATGTTCCCTAATTGATCAGCAATGTAACAACAAAACACTGTTAACCGGGACGACTTTAAGTGAGGACTTACTGTATGTACCTTGTTGCTGGGGTCAGACTCCATGAGGGCATGCAGTCAGAGCAGTTGCTTTACTAAGGGCCATGTCTCCTGTGAATTGGGAGAAGCTTCTCCCAGGAGCACAAAACAAGCTGTTGTCCCTAACTCTGAAGCATTTTGCAGCAGGGTTTTCTTTACATCTATACACGTGTGACTTCACTGAGTGATTGGTTAATCAGTTAGCTGACTGGCTAGCAGTGATTTCAGCAGAGGAAGAGTCTGCATGGATTCCAACTGAAGATTCCTACAAGCAAGTGGAGGGAAGATGTTGTTTTAGACTCAGCAAACTGTATAGTTTTGGTGATCAAAGACTGAGACTTAGGTGAACTAAACATAAGCTTTTGGGAATTCTTAGGGTACATCTATACTACTCACCGATCCGGCGGATAGTGTTCGATGTATCAGGGATCGATTTATCACGTCTCATCTAGACGTGATAAATCGATCCCCGAATCGACGCCTGTACTCCACCTCGGCGGAGTCGACGGGGGAGCCACAGCGGTCGACTCGCCCCTGCGAGGACGGCTAGGTAAGTCGAACTAAGATACTTCGACTTCAGCTATGCCAATAGCGTAGCTGAAGTTGCTTTTCTTAGTTCAACCCCCCACACACACAGTGTAGCCCAGGCCTTAGTTTGTGTTTCTGTGGGGACTGACCTGTTCAGATTTTAAGTTGTTTTCTTTATTTAATGTCTGTGGGTTATAAAATAGCCATATTAGTCTGTAAAAATTAGATTTTTATCATAAAATTTTATGAAGTTATTTAATTAAATTAATTTCTTTTGTTCCTTTTGGGACTTGAATGTGGGGAGGTTGACCCTGTGCAATTCTTGCTGAAAATCCTTAGAGACTGAACTCTGGGTCTCCAGCTACTTTTCTATGGGAGTTGGGGTTTTTTTAGCCACTGGAGAAGGGCAATGAAGTGAACTCTAGCTCACCCAAAGGTTACACTTCCACTCAAAAAACCCTATTCCTAGTTCTTCTAGTTATTGGTAAAGATGGATCCTTGGGTTAGACCCACAGAGGGATTTAGGCATTAAAATACATTTTAGAGACCCTGCTACCTAGTGGGAATCCACAGCCCAGAATTAGATGTCCAGGCTCCCTATGCAATGCATAGGGAGTGTTAGGTGCCGAACAGGGATTTCCCTACACCCACTCCACCCTCCCACCCCAGTTTTGTGAACTACTTACATGCAGTGTTGCCAGTTTAGTGATTGTTTGGAAATTTGAATTGAAATTGAAACATTAATACACACTTTAAAAGCATATACAGTGTATGATAAAACACATCTATCTATAAAAGTATAATAGATTTGAAAAGTATAACCATAGACTAGCTTCCTTATACAGCTGTTTTTTATGACAATGTCAGTGCATTCATTTCGGTGATGCTGGCCAACCTAATAATTTCAAATTATGATTTGTAAGCAAAGTCTAAATGAGCTCTCCCTGGCAGCTAGTGATGAGCGAGGGGGGAAAAGGCTTCAGGACCAGACTGTATTTACATTCACACCTAATTTACCTAGGTATCCAGCAAACAGAGCTGCGTTGCCCAAGTAATAGATTTTGCCTGGAGTTGGGTTACAAATCACTTGAATGCAGGGCGGGGGGTAATGTAATGTTCTTATTGTATGAGTAAAGGGCAGTAGAACTGTTCTTAGCCTGTGCTGATTGAGGGCATCAAGAGAGGGTGAGGACAGGTGTTTTGCTTGATGGTCTGCCTGAGTCACAAGTACTATTTGACCAGCCCCTCTCCATTGTTTAAAGACAGAGCTGATTAGGCTCCATAGATAGTCTTTTGTTTTTTTAAATGACCACTACAGCTGAAATCAGGTCTAAGTGCTTAGTCGTGCTGTGGGACAGTGTTTCTGTGGAAGAGACAGCCCAGTCTGCACTAGCAGCGAGGTTCCCCCACTGAGAGCTCAGCTGAAATCACTGAGAGCTGAGTGGAACCTCAAGAGACCACATAGCAGAGGTCACAGTGGCAGGTGGCAGCAGAAGGTGACTGCGCAGGGCCACTGGCAACATAGCGATGGAGTGAACGGTGGCACAATGAACAACAGTGGCCAGAGTGAATAGTGAACAGCTGGAGGAATGAGCAAGGTGCCTTCTTGCCCCCCAGCTGGGAGGTGAACTCATGTGAAAGCACCTCTGAACTCTGAGTCTTCACTGACCAAGGACAACACTAGTAAACATTAATGAGGCTGTTAAGAATGCTGGAGAGACACAGTTCATGCGAACAAACATGGCTGTGGCATCATACTTTCTACTTAAGCAAGAGAGAGATCGCACACACTACAAACTGCAGGCCAATGTTAAATGCATTGTCACTTGTTCATCCTGAAGTTGAACACTGGTTCCGAACAAGACCAGCAAATGTTCATTATATTTCTGCAAGAAACTCAACTGACTGGTTAGAAGCATGCAGTGCAACAGTGAAAGACTCAACAGTTGAAAAAGTGAAGAACTCTCTCACCACAAAAAAGATTTGCATACATGGCTGATGAATGCACTGATGCAAATGGGCATCAAGTATTAAGTCACTGTGTACATTATCTTGATATCCGTGGTAGGCCAGTAGATGCATTTCTAGATGTTCAAGTTATAGAAGACACATTGGCTGCATCTGTGACAACCCACATCTTAGAAGGGTTAAATGCTTGTCAATTGGACTCCAAATAAATGGCAGCTTGTGAATTTGATGGAGCTGCAAACTTCACTAGAAGACATGGTGGAGTACAAGCTTTGCTCAGAGAAAAGTGTAACCCTAATCTCTCCTATACACACTGCAGAGGCCATCTACTGCAACTAGCGCTAGTATGAGCTGCAGACTCTTCAAAAGACATTTTTTTAAAAAAGCTAAAAATTTAATGTCTTCATTATATTCTTTTTTCAGCAAGAGTCCAAAAAGACTGAATATCTTGGAAAACATAGAAGATACACTGGGACTGAAGTTCAAATTAGTCCAACCTGGGAAAACCCACTGGCTTTCTCATGAGCGATCCTTGGCTGTTGTCTTAAAATTACTCCAGCCATTATTACTGGCTTTGGAAAGTATCTACCAAGATGGGATGTATCTAAGCAGTGAGGCTGGTGGATTACTTTTGCTACTACATTCAAAGAAGACTATTGCCATTCTCTCTCTTGTAAGTCTACTGTTGAAACCACTTGGGTCATTAAACAATGCCATCCAGGCATCTGCTACAACAGTAGTAGATCTTTTGTCCAGCAATAGAAAAAGTACTGGAAGAAGCAAAGACTTCAGTCCAGAAGTTGACTAATGAAGGCATTTATATTGAATCCTTAAGTAAAGAGGACAAGAAGTGTTTAAGACAACTGAAAAAGTACACAGACTTGATTCTTAAAAATCTACAACAGTGACTTATACATTCTACTCAACCTCTATGTAGCTTTTATAGGTCCCTGTCCTATAAAACACGGTCAGTTGAGTGGAGTGAGGCACTACCAGCAATGGGGCTGCCATGTGCTCAGGACAGAATAGAGAATTTGAACACAGAGTGGAATATCATACGATGAATGAATGAAGATTTGACTTCAACTTCTTTTTTATCATCACTAGTGGCTTGACCCGATCTTTATGCTATGTTTCCTGGGATGAAAGAAGTAGGAATTCATCTCTTGCTACTCCCAGTCACAACAGCTACAATTGAGTGTTCTTTTACCTCATTGAATTTTGTGTTCTGAAAGAAATTAACTTCTGCCTGATCATGTGAATGATCTAATGAGCATATCAATTGACGGAATGGAAGTATTGGACACACGAGAAGCCACCAAAGATGAACGCACTGCATTCAAGAAGTTAATTAACAGAGTTGTGTAAAATTATAACAAGAAACCAAGAAGGCTGTAGATGTTGTGCTT